>NC_072740.1:8138631-8368995 GCF_026930045.1 Uloborus diversus | reverse complement strand
CAAACTTCAGAAATTAGACATCAGTTACGATATACAGTAAAACCTGTGAAGTTGACCACCCTTGTAAGTTGACCACCTCTCTAAGTTGACTTCTATTTTCAGGCACGGAATTAGCCCTTTTCATATAAATCAACCTCTGTACGTTGACCACCTGTTTAAGTTGATCACTAAAGTAGTTGTACCGCAAGTGTTCAACTTACACAGGTTTCACTGTATTTAATAAGGAATATAAATTTAATCGGCGGGGGGAGGGGAATTTTTGTCTTCAATTCCCCTTGATTGGACACTAAATATATTTCAAAACTGAAATATTTGAAAAAAAAAATAAAATTTAATGATAAATGAAGTTAGTTTTTAACAAAAATTTTTTTTATATTAAATTAATTAATTCAACTATTTTCGTAGCAAAATACATTTAATTTACTTATTTGCAACATGAGTAATAAATACAATAGTAAGACTATAATTAAAATTATCAGTCGGCTCCTTGAAAATCAAACATTCCGATGCGTGAGAATGAAATATTGTTCAAGACAAGATTCCTCCGTTGAAAATTCACCATTCACGCCAAAACCACGTGACCTGTGAGTGACGTATCGCGCAGTGGCGAAAGCTGGTCTACGTAGCCACAACGTATGAAATATAAAGTTTCTTAGACTTCTCCGAGACCCCTCATCAGATCCAGACAAAATTAACATGGGACCATCTGGGAAGTATACCCCTTCCAAACACAAAAATAATTTTTCAAATCGGCCCAATATTGTTCAAGTAATACGAAAACATACATAAAAAGCCGCATGACGAATTCATAACCTCCTTTTTTGAAGTTGGTTAAAAAGAGAGCTTAATATTGGATTCCCACTAATCATTAAAATAACTCATTGCCTTTACAATTAACAAAATTACTACTTTGATATTAAATGGGCCTCGATTTTTAAACGTTAAAAGATTTTTTTTTTTTTAAATTTCCGTAAACAAGGCATTTTTTTTTATTATTTTTATTTATGAGTGAAATAATTGGAACTTAGCTGGGCCATTGTTTATGGTTACTTCTAGTAGGTAGCAATTTCATGTAAGAATGAAAAAAAAAAGAAAACAAAATTTGAAATTGATTGTGTTCAAAAGTTACATTTTCTGGAGAATGACCCATCACTCTCCCCAATTCCAATCTTTCCTTACTATTTCCTAAAGCATATTTTAAAGCAAAAATTGATTCTTGAAATATTGTCATTATCAAAAAATGTTTCAAGTTTTAATGAAGCACGCAGTTCATGTGTTTAATAAATGTTTTTGCAAAAAAAAAAAAAAAAAAAAAAAAAACACTAAATTTTGAATTAATTCATGTATTAAAATGTAAAATTAGCTTTTTCAATACGTAATATAACATAATCTAACACGTTTTATTTCACAATAGAGGACCGAGCATCAATACATATTCAATCAATGTATCACATCCAGGCATCTAAAAAATAGGAGAAAACGTACTGAATATTGATTTAAAATCAAATTTTAAATGTTCTTTCTTGCCACCAAACTCGAAAAGTTAGTTTACGTAACTGATGCTTGTGACGATCACTACTGGCATTGCAATCAATAGTGACGATGCAATCAATAGTAAATACAGTAAAACCTGTAAAGTTGACCACCTTTGTAGGTTGACCACCTGTCTATGTTGGCCGCTTTTGTCGGAAACGGAATTGGACCTATCTTATGTAATGAAGGAAAACCTCTGTAACTTGACCACCTCTCTATCTTGCCCACCTGTCTATCTTGACCACTACTGTACACCAAATTTGGTTCGGAGTATTGTAAAAAACCCTTTGTAAGTTGACCACTAGGTTTCTTTTTTAAACTTAATCAAGCAAATTATTTCCTTTTATTATTATTATTTTTTATAGCTTTCCAAGAATAATTTTGATGCTTTAGACCAGCATTTTACCAACTAAATAAAACAACAGCATAAAGCTTATGCTGCTCCTAATTCTCCGAACTTGTTTTTCTTTTGTTGTTCTATTTGAGATTGCTTTTGTACTCTCTGTTCAATGAAAACAAAAAAAAAACTGATGTCAGTAGAAAAAGTACAAAGTCTCTTCTTCCAGTAGCAATATTTTGAGGCAATACTGGAATTGTACTAAAGAGAAAAGTTACTTATTTCTGGTGCAAGGGATTAAGAGGTAGGATATTTTCATTTTCAACTGCCTTTATGAACTAGGAGAGTCCAGCTTGTTGCTCTTTGTGTAAAAGTTTTACATAAAATGGTTTCAAAAAAGAAAGTTAGTTGAACTTGAGATTGATAAAAAGTATGAAATATTAAAATTATATGAAAAGGAAGAAAGTTGGCACAATTAGCTGACACATACGGGAATTTCTAAAACTACAATGTCTAATTTAGTAAAAAACGAGGAAAAAAAGCAAAAATATTTGAATCACTTTTTTAATTATTGTTTCAAAGTAATGTTAAACAATAAAAGTGACTTAAACAGAAGAGTAAGTGGCAATGATTCCAGAAATGAATACATGGTCCATGGTGCAAGGAAATGAGAAAAAAAAAAATCATTTCCACCCTTTATAAGTTGACCACCTGTCTAAGTTGACCACCAAAGTACTGCCACCGCAAGTGGTCAACTTACACAGGTTTCACTGTATACACTATTGATTTAGAATACAAAAGTCAACTGGTGAACATAAACTTCATAAATGTCTGCGAATTGTATTATTTGAGAGTAAATAAGTTAGTAAGTATGTATTTATACGTAAAACCTTGATTTTCTCTAATGCTTTTTTTTAAATTGTGTCACTTTTCTTGTCGGAGAGCGCTGCGATATATCTGCATATGTAAATAATGACATAAAAACAGCAAACGAAAAAGTTTATGAAACGCTTTTTAAAGAAATATTTACAAATTTCCGACACAATCTGTATTTTTTGATAACTATCGGGTTAAGATTCAGTTAAAATTTACAAAATAGGTTCTGTAGTAGATTTTCTTAGCATTTTTCCTGAGATAAGATCTCTCTTAAATTTCTCTTTCTTATTAATGAGCTTATCACTAAATATGGATCATGAGATTAGAATTGGATGATTAAGAAAAAAACGCTGGTCGAAAATTTTTTCGATGGCTACCAATGAGAATGAAAAGACAACGAAATGAAACACTAATAGTATACATTTCCTTCAGAATGCTACCTCTATCCTTGGTCATGGTACTGTAGGACTTGTCCGTTAAGAATTTTTAAAAGAGATAAATATGGATTTTTAACGGCTCTACAACTAACGTATATGAAAATAGCTGTTCACTTATCTTTCAAAGAAGATTACAGACTCGAGTGTTTAATTTGCACTTATGTGTTCGTTGCGGCAAAGATTACTTTGACGCTGATTTTACAAAACGCAAAAGATAGGCAAACTCTTGTTCTTTCTAATTCAAATTTTTGTGCCGCATATTCTTTCTTTAATAGGTATGTCGTAAAAGTACTAGGTTTAATAAAAACTTAATAAATCACACCTAGTTAAAAGAACACTGACCGACAGCTTTTCTTTTTTTTTTAAATTTATTTTATTTGTTTACTCCCTTTGTCTCTTTACAAAATACACAGATAAAATGAGCTTTTGAAACGTAAATTTATGTTTCCCTGATTGTTCAATTCAACAAGCATCAATAGGCACATTGATGCACTCCATTTTATAACATAATGAGCACTGATCGTTTATTATGTAATATTTTTGAGATTTGTAAAATGAACAGCTAGATTTTTTCCTTGAAAAGTGATTTTTTATTTGCAAATGGCGCACAAAGCATGATATTTTGGATAATGAGGACAAAATTTGTGTAGTTAGTTTATTCTATTAATAGGCTTTCACTGCATCATGCAGAGACCGACTATGATTTTGACGACACCGGACACAAAATTTTTTTGGTGCCGCTTCTTAAAATTTCAGTTAGACATTTTTTCTACATTTGATGTTCTCACCTTACTTTAATGCAATATGAAATTACTCCAAATTTTTAATACTTATGCAACAGATTTGGTGCCCTAGTCCTGGTCCCTAAGTGCCCATGCCTTAATATGGCCCTGACTGCATGGGAAGATGAGTTGGATCTAGTATGTACAGTAGGGTGGTTCAAAAAAACTTTTTTCCAGTTAGAGTCCAGGACACCCCCCTAATGTTTTTAGACTTACTAATAGTATTATGCAGTAAAAGTTTTAGCTTCTTACTCAAATTTTAAGACGGCGCTCAGTGATCCCTCAATTTAACATTAGCCGTAGCATAGAAAATGTCACAAATTTAGAAACATTTAATTTCCCGAGCTGTTCTTTTTGCAAATAATTATTTTATTGCAATGTATATGCATAATACTCGTGTATATTATAATATGCATCGTTGTTTTTTTATTTCAATGTATTTTTTTAACCCCCTACCCCATACTGATGAAGTTAGTGGAGGGGGCTGAGCACCCTCTTTCAGTGTAAATAGGAAGCTGAAATTCTTCCAGTTATATTGCTATCCACAAGTCTAAAAATATGAGCGGTGTCCCGGTATCTAGGAGAAACTTTTTTTTTACATGTATTTCTGAACCACCCTAATATACAGTTGATTACTATGAATATACACATTAGGGCAACTCTATTTTAATAGACGTATCAATTGCTGCACCAAAGTCTACAAAGATTCCAAATATGTCGGATCCTTATTTCATTGCATGAACTTTATAAAGAATACTAGCCTGAGTGCCCGGCGTTGCACGGGCTACTTAAAAAATGAAAGAGCTGTTCAATTGATGTTTTTGTATTATTCTGACATCAGTTTCTAAAGCGCTAAGGAGTAAATAATTACGCGTAATGCAAGGTTTGCAAAACACCAGTAGAGCATATTTTTGGCAAAAACCTCTTTAACGTTAATCATATTTATCAATAATACAAGTTATGAGTATTTTTCAATTAGCACAAAAGATGAAAATATATGCATTCTCAACTATAATATGTGCTCACTTTAAACTGAATTAAATCTGATAGAATATATCTGAAATATTTATGTACAATTACAATCAGCTTTTTACATAAAATGACACACACTTTTTTGTTGATTACGTGAAACTAAAGCACCAAGACTTATTAAATACCAATAAGCATTAATTTAATATCAGGCCATCAGATTCCAATTAAGCTTTAGTTAAAAATCATTAAAAACAGACTTTTTTTGTTCAAACTCTGTTTCACTTAAAGAAATCCAAACAATCTTAATTTAACGTGTTCTTTTAACGATACAAACTGTATTGCAAAAATCGAAACAGGAAGGAAAAAAGAGATTTATTACAATTCGAAAACTCACCCATGTGATGGAAAAAAGTTCAACAAAATAAACATAATTAGTCGCACATCCTAAATGTACCCAAATATGAGGTCGGTCAATGATAAACTTACACTTCAATCAATAAACATTACTAAAAGAAACATTTTTCATATGCTGAAAAGAGTTAAGAACGTTGAATGTGAAAAAATAAGAAAGGACAGACGATAAATGTCCGAATAGGGCAACCAATTTTAAACTAATTAAAATGAAATTCTAGATGGAAACGTTGTTTTAAGATTTGGACAGCAGCCAAAAAAATCTCTTTTGACACAATTATTAGAATTTTATTTGCTCACCCATATGCAAAATGGCAACAGGAAAGAATAAAAATTCCTGAATAGCGTTATGTTAAATTAACGTTTTAATTTATATCTCCGCTAATTAAAGTCGTACAATTATGAGATTGGTCCTATTGTTTTCTTTGGAAAATTTCGAATTGATCGGTATCTCGTTTGACTCCCGATTCGCAGTGGTTCTCGAGAAGATCGATCTTCAGACAGACAGACAGACAGACAGACAGACGGACGCGAACAGATTTTAATATTATAGTGGATGAGCTCTTCTTTTATATAATTCAATTACATTTTCAACATTTCCAGAAACGATATTTAAATAGGCTCAGTAACGGACCAATCTTATGAGATACGTCCATCACTGAGCAAAAACTATTGTTTTAATACTTTTTATACATTGTTATACTTTTATCAAAACGTCGGACATGCTATGGCAAGTTCAAATCACGATATCTTTACCATGAGAGCTGAAGTACTCGATCTAGAAACCTTGACAGACACTTTTCGTCTGATATAGGAGTTACTGATTGCATCAAATTAGTCTTATTGGTTTCATTCCTCACTGTAAAAAAAAATGTGTAAGGTTACCAGTATTGATGGGTGTAACGTTACACGAATTCTAAAGTGTGTAGCATCATTGTTTTAAAACTCAAATTGTTGGAGGAACCTTTCACCATGGTTTCAGTAGAATTCAAAGCGCACGCGTAAAGATCAGAATCTGCGCAAAACAGGGAAACTCTTATTAGCGAAACGAAAATCGTCCTTGGTGGCGGAGCGGTAAAAGCTCTTGCTTTGCGACCTGTCTGAGATTCACGTCGTGTAGTGAGCTCGGACACCACTCAGGTCATTTTCTCTCTTTGTGCAACAAAAATATCTTGTTTGTATATTAAAACAAATAAATGGTGGATATTAGTTGTATGAGCATGAACTTGATAAATCGTCCACGAAAGTCAGAAGAAAGATTAATTTTTGCTCAAGTGTAGCCTTTCAAGCAATTTCTCCGAAAGCATACATAAATTCTGGTGTAACCTTAAGCAGAAATTAGTGAGACGTTACGCTATAGTTACAATACCATGGTGTAACCTTCCACAAGCGATGTGTAACTTAACACCAGTTATATCAGTTAAGCTACTCCAGAGCGGTGGAGGTAGCTAAGCTGCCACAGATTTTATGGAGTAAGGTTAAACAAAAGTTTTTACAGTGCTCTATCATTTGCATACGCATGCGTGTACAAATTATTTTGACACTTCAGTACAAAATATATATACTATATATATATATATATATATACTATATATATATATATATATATTATATATTAGGGTGGTCCTTATTTTCGAAAGTTCATATTTTTTTCAAAATTATTTGTAATTTTGTTCAGTTACACCAAAACATTAAAAATACAAAATTTCAGCTCAATCCGATAATATTAAACACGTGCCGCATTGGCCTTGAAGTTTCATACATCTGACTGTCTAACATGCTACGGACGAGTCGGCGTAAAGTGCGTTCGAATTCGCTACAAGCGCGACTACAAGTCTCGACAAGTCAATTTTGTTTTTACATATTATTTGTTCAATGCTACATTCGTTTTAGTTTCGTACTTGAAGTGCATAAGAAAAGACGTGCTATATAAGTAATTGATAAAAGTGCTGAAATGTCCACTTTGCGGAACAATATTTATCTAGTTGGAGTGATGAAAAATCAAATCTGCGGTAGTAAATTACCATGTAAACGAGATGTTTTGAGTGTACTTTTTTATAACATGAGAGTGGTAAATTTAAATCTTAATGACAGCAGTGCTTTAGTTATTGATGAAGTGGTCGTTTTTTGGAAAAAAAGCAAGAATCCCAGTTCAAAACCGTTCAAAACTGTATTTCGAAATTAAAAATCTTTGTACGATAATGTCAGAAATTTAGAAAAAATCTAAAAATAGAGATACTGAACGGCAGAGAGAAAAAGAAAATGATTTTAAAGAAGCTTTAGACAACCTTTTCGATATTGCCCACCTTAAATGCGTTAAATGAGATTAAAATCGCCGAAGATAGAGAATTTTTTAATTAAGCAAAGGGAGAAAGGTAGAGTAGGTTTGTATTGTTGGGAGTAGATATCAAATTATTACGTAAGGAAAAGCGGAAAGAAGAACGCACAGCTGCAGAGTTGAAAAGAAAAGAAGATTTGTTGGAAAATTCTAGTTGTTCGATTGGACATTTTGAAATGGAAGATAAAGAACACGAAGATTCACAGAAAAAAAGTGATAAATCAAGACAACAGTGAAGATGACATATATTTCATATCGGAATCTCAACAGGGTCCATCTTCAAACAAGAGAGGACGAAAGACGTTAATGACACCTCGCCTGGCCGCTGCCTTGGACAAATGTAAAGTGAGTGACAGGGATGCAATGCATATTATTTCTGCCGTCCTAGAAGCTCTTAATATAGATATCACCGAGTTTGTTCTCAATAGATCGTCTATCAAAAGAAATAGAGAGATTTTGCGGAAAATAAAATATTCATCAATAAAATCGGTAGGAAATGATGCAAATTTTATTGAAGTGCATTGGGGTTCCAAATTATTGCCTGATATCACAAAAAATGAGAAAATTGATCGGCTTCCTGTGATCGCGGTTGGTTTAGATTTTGAACAATTATTAGGAGTACCTGGAATTGCATCATCAGGAGGATCGGAAGTTTGCTCTGCTGTGTTCCATATCACTGATGAATGGAATTTAACCGAAAAAATTCAAGCCTTTTGTTTTGATACTACAGCATCAAACACTGGACGTATAAAAGGAGCTGCAGTTCTGCTTCAACAAAGGTTAGGGCGAGATATTTTGTGGCTTCCATGCCGACAACCATATATTTGAGGTCGTTTTGGCTGGTGTATTCACGAGGACAAAAGCAATTGTAACATCCGGCCCTGAAATTGCTCAATTCAAAGCACTTAAAGAAAACTGGAAGAATATTGATAAAATGAAATTTTTAGATTATACCAGCGATGAAGCCGTTTATAATGCACTGAAAGATGTAGCGCCCGAAATTATTTATTTTGTGAAACAGAAACTTGCAGAAGAGCAACCACGTGATGACTACAAAGAGTTTTTGCAATTGACGCTCATTTTTTTGGGAGATAAAACAAATGTGAGTTTTAGGGCCCCCGGTGCATATCATTTAGCGAGATGGATGTCTAAAGCGATTTATTGTTTAAAACTTTTTTTATTTCGCGATCAAATGAAAATGAGAAAGGATAATTCCAAACTGAATGCAGAAATTTGCGTTTTCGTTGTATACTGTTATGTAGAGGCCTGGTTTTCAGCAACGAATACTACAGGAGCTCCCCTAAATGATATATATTTTTTGAGAAAATTGGTTAAATTTAAAAATATTAATGAAAACATTGCAACCATTGCAATAACAAAATTTTTAAACCATTTATGGTATCTAAGTGAAGAGTGTGCTGCCATGGCAATATTTGACGATAGAATTGAGAGAGTTGAAAAAATTAGAATGGCTCAAAAAATTATGGAATGTGCAAGTAAAAACATAGAAACTGTGAATGAAAAAGAAGAAGAAAATGAAGAGACAGAAGTCATTGAGAAAAAACTATCGTTGCAAATCCGAGATGTCCAAAATTTTGTTCAAAAAGATCTACCAACTGAATTATTGTCCGCCAATTCACTTCAGTTATTTAAACGATTCGGTATTTGTGTTGAATTTCTTCAGGACGATCCGCTGAATTGGGAAAACAGAGAGGATTATCGCACAGGAAAAAATATCATTTCAACCTTAAAATGTACAAATGATATTGCAGAAAGAGGAGTCAAGTTGATTGAGGATTACAATGAAAAAATGACGAAAAATGAACATCAAAAACAATTTTTGATACAGGTATGTATAAACAAATTTAATTTTTTGTTATTTTTTTCTTGAACACATTATATAGGCTAGGTTTAGAAAACACATTCAATATTATTTTTTTTTATTCAGGTTGTTCAGGAGTACCGGAGAGAGTTCCCAGTCGCCACAAAAGGAGGCTTACTTAAATCCAAAATATGTATCTGAAGTGGATGTATCATTTCAATAAATAAAAAATATAGTATTAGGATAAACTATATCTTTATTTTACGTTTTCATTTTAATTAGTATGTTTTTATACTAAAATTTAAAAAAAATGCGTAATTTTATGTTTACAGTCGAGCGTACATTGTCGTTCTTATAGGTAATAACTGCCTTACATTGAATCTCACAACTTCAGCGTCGATGCGGCACGTGTTAATATTAACCGATTGAGCTGAAATTTGTTATATTTTCATGTCTTATATAAAGGTACATTCTGGCAAATAATTTCTAAAAAATTCGAAAAAAAATTTTTTTCCTTATAAATAAGGACCACCCTAATATATATATATATATATATATATATATATATATATATATATATATATATATATATGCTCATATATATAAATATAGATTGATGGATTGATAAATAGACGGATGTAATAAATGAAAAAAACTCTAACCTATACTATCAAAACCTGAGCGCGTTTGTCTGTGGGTCTGTAACCCTATCTTTGCCGGGCTGTGAATGTTTACTAGGACAATACTGGTACCATTAAATACAGAACATTCAAGGAAAGTCATTCGACCTTGTCTCACCATTCTAAACCGTAAAGGGCCGAACGGCCAGGATGTCCTGAGGACGTCCATGGGTAAAAGCATTAAAATTATCAAGTTTCATACGCCGGAGGCAGCGTTGAGTCACCGCAGAGGGCGAACGGTGTCTGGTGGTTGAAATTAGCAGGGGGTGGAGCCCTTTAGTACATTATTAAATTTAGTAAATTCTGGTAAATTAAAACAAAGTCTAAGCAACGCCTTTCTGTCTTTTCGATACGTAACCTTAATATCAACTTTTGTACAATTCAAACAACAAAACAATCCAAAAGAATATATTATTTGGATTCGGAATTGAAATGTAAAAAAAAAAAAAATGTTGAATCAAAAATAATACATTATTTACAAAAATAATGCAATATTGTTCGCAAAGACAGGTCTTTAAATAACGATTCATAAAGTTTGCTAAGTGCATTTGCCCAAGACCGTCTCACTATTATTTTTTTATTTCATTATCTTAACAACGAAATGTAGGAATAATGATGAAACAGAATAGGGTAATATTAGATTTCCTTTAGACTTCTTGTTAAACTAGGTGGTCGGCAACCTCATTATTAATTTGAATGATCATTAGCTTTGTTATTAGGCAAGCAGTAATTTTAGAATATACGTCGTATCTGATCATATATTTTCCTTATTATGCAGAACTTTTTGCCTTATTATGCAGAAAGTAGTATTAAGGATTGAAGTTTTTGTGAGTTATATTGTGTTTACTACATTTATTATTCTTAAGTATTAAATGACAAATCGTACTTTTTTTTCTTTTTTTTTTTCAAGCTTAGAAATTTATAAACTGAAATGTGATTGATGATATTTCATAAATTATATAATTTGGGGGAATTTTTGAGGAACACCACTACCTTAGAAGCGCACTATATAATACTGGCGAAGGAAGATCGGCGCCTGCAAATTTTTCCTTTTTCACTTTTTTGCATTTTGCCATCTATTGTACTTTAGCAATCGAAACAAGACCGAAATGACAAAATATGAAGTATATACCTGAAAAAGGCTGATCGAAAAATAAATAAGCATAATGTGGTTTGAACTGCGAAACTAATGAAGCACCTATTAGCATATTCATGATCAATCTTTAGTCATTATTCCGAAACAAATTTTCAGTGCAGTAGATGAAATCAAACAATCGTTAAAATAACTATGTAGGTCACTTTTACAAATACCGCGCTGTATAACACGATCTACATGCAGTCATTCTTTGGTTTAAATATAGGTGAGTGCCTTATCGGAGTTCAATCAGAAATCCTCAGTGGCCGGATGAATACAAGGTGAAACATGGTGATGAAAAAAGCGTAACGGTTTCCTCGAATATGAAATACGTTTTTATCAACCTTGTCAATTGCAACGACAACTGAAGCTTAACAAACTAGCGTTACGGTACATGAGTTTTTGTAGTCTTCTTCTTTACGGAATTTAAAATATCACAATAATGAAGAAATTACCTTCAAATGAGTAAAGAAACATTTGCCTTTTTTGAAGAAGTTTCAGTTTGTCTTTTCTGCTACGGAAATGAAATAAAACTCGTATTGTAGATTTGAAGCCTTACAATACATTCTAGAGTTCTTATTAAGTCTATGCTGACCAAATCAAGCAACATTTTTCCTGCTAAAGGCATTCACTTCCCTACGTTACAGTAAATTTTGGGGACGTTATTAAGAGTGCTTCATAAGTTATAAACACTATTTAACACTACTTTATCTCTACTTGTAAACACTTCTATGACATTTTATTAGTAAACTTAATACATGCGAAGTGTAACTGATTGATTGCTTGGATGGCCTGACAAGATGACTACTGTCCGATATTTTAACGTGAAACCTTACTCGAATTAGCGCATGCGTCAGGTCTCTTCTGATATTATCAAAACAGGGGTGATAGCAAGAGGAAGTAACGAGCAAGAAAAAAACTGAATGCCCCGGGATGTGCGCTTCCTTAAACCATCACCCATTTTTCTATTGGAACCGTTCGCAGCTACTAGTCACGGAGTTCGAGAATAGACAGTAATTCCTGAAGTACTATTTTATCAGATAACAGTGTAAAAGTATGAATTTGATATTTTGATAAAAGCTCATAGCTTTATTTTATATATAGAGGACATTTCTTTTACTTCCCAATAACAGTTATAATCTTTAGAAAGGTATAAGTTATACTTGAAATCAGTTGCATCCACAAAAGAAACGATCATTTTTACTTTTGTTTTGTTGCTAGAAGTTTACTTCAAAAACAAACGTTGGCAGTTGTTAGAAATCTGTCTTATTTATCTTCTTAGTGAAAAAATAAGTTTTTAATCTTTATCAGATGAGCCCCACTAACTGTAATCCATCATTTTAAATAATATACCATGTTCACATTAGTATAGCACTTTATTATGATTACTGAACCCTATCAATTTTCAAGAAGCTTCAACAAGTCAGAAAATAAAAATTCAAAGGGTAAAACGAGCTGATGTGTGCATCACATGACTTCCTTTTACTTCCATTTTAATGTCATTTCCCCATTATTGGCAATTTTAATGTGATTGAATTATTTACTATCTAAGTATCACCAACAGTGGCCAAACTGAAACCAAATTAAAAAAAAAAATTTAAAAAAATCTCCAAATTTGTCGCCAAGTTGGCGACAAAACTTGGCGACCAAAAGACTGGTGATATATTACCAAGTATCCGACAAATTTTAAGAACTTGAGTTTACATCGAAATAAACAATGATTTCCCCCCAAAAAGGGGCAAAAGACCCCCTTAAGAACATCCGAATGCAACCAAAATTGAAGGTGCAAACTAGACCCCACTAGGAGTCCACGTACCAAATTTCAACTTTCTAGGACATCCCGTTTTTGAGTTATGCGAGATACATACACACATACACACATACGCACATATATACGTACATACGGACGTAACGAGAAAATTCGTTGTAATTAACTCGGGGGTCGTCAAAATGGATATTTCTGGTGTCTGTACGTTCCTAGGCATATATCCACGTGTGGTCGGGTCGAAAAAAAAAACTCAACATTCATTCGGGGTGAGAAAAATGGAAATTAAGGCCGATTTTTGAGTGAAAATTTTTTCGCGAATACAATACTTCCTTTTTTGTAAATGGAAGTAAAAATGTTGAGCGCTAGAGAAAACTTACGATAGTTTTGGAGTTGATACTATAGATCAGCCGTTACTTAATTGCTCGGGCCACGTGCACGGTATTTATTTGCACAGGACACAAAAGAAACGCAATTAAAAATTAATTTGAGTTTTAATTAATCGTTTTTTGATAATGTCACTCAGTTCATCCAACAAACGGTCTTCCTCGGAGCCAAACCAATCTGAAATTTCTTGCAAAAATGAGAAATGATTTTTAGGGTGTACGGTGGACTTGCATTTAAAAAAAAATACTTCACCGTAAGACTTTCTTGCTCAGTGTTTTGACTGTCTTTACCGGTACATAAGCCATT
Source organism: Uloborus diversus (assembly GCF_026930045.1). Lineage (NCBI taxonomy): Eukaryota > Metazoa > Arthropoda > Arachnida > Araneae > Uloboridae > Uloborus > Uloborus diversus. The sequence goes on along the minus strand of NC_072740.1, from coordinate 8,355,214 downwards.
CACAAAAGTTCAACACGAATAGGATTGTTGTAGATCAACTGATGATCTGAAAATGTTTCTGGATAAATTTTATTTGAGAATATGCTGTCCTAGGAAGATACTTTTTTTAAAAACCCAGTTTCTTCTACAATTGTTTTTTAATTTACAGAAAGAGAGCCAACATTGACCTTTATGAACGTGCTAAGCCAAGAAGTGCACTCATCCTTTAAACCAAGGTTACCCTACTCCTTCAAACCATCTCATCTGACAAAGCACGATTACCTTCCTTCGTTAAATGACGGCCGAAAACTGAGAATAGTAAGGACCCAAACCACCTTTGCTGATTTGGGTTAATATTCGTTATAAAAATGAAAAGAGTATTAAAGACTCGAACCTTATAGTTTATGGTTTAGCTGGTTTTCCGGTGTTGGTTTACATTTAAAGGAAGAGCATTACGTTTATATTTCTGTATCATTTAAAGGTGAGAAAAGTTCAAGAAGAAATTTAATTCTGTTTAAGAATAACCAGCATCATCATTCCCGAACAAGCAAAAGTAGGAAAAGTGTATCAAAACTAGCTGTCGTTATACTTTTTATGATAAGATTTGACACGCTGAAAGAACAATTTTAGTTATAGAAAACCCCATCAACAATTGAGGATACGAGAGAATAGGAAATCTGAAAATTTTACAACCATTATGGTTTTTATGTCGGTATGAATAAACGCAGAGATTGGTTAACACTGACCACTGATTTGATAGCCTCGGATTGGGTTTGGATAAGGGATGAAATCTTTCATTATGGTTCATTTAATAACAGGATGCAATGGGCAGAAGGGGGAGGGAATTCTAGCTAATGTGGACAGTAATTGAGGGCACAAGACACTAGAAAGGCTATTTTACTCCCATTGCGATTTTTATGACGAAATAAATCAATGCGCAGAAAGGATTATGTCAAGCGATAAAAGCGATCATCATGTGAGAGTACGCCAAGCTAACAAGACATTTATTTTGACAGTCATTTCAGATTTTTTAGGGATTAAGAAAATGTGCAGAAAATGCTTCTGATTAATGCCGACAGTCACTGTCATTTGAGAATACTTGTAATAAAAAAGGCACTATATACAGTGGCTCTCAAAAGTCTTCGTACACCTACGACTTTCAACGAAATAGGCCCAAATCCATGGGTTAGGCTTAATATTTCGGAATAGGTATTTAATTATAAGATCTATGATCAATTTTTAACAAAACTACATGAAAAGTTTTTAAAAAATATTAAAACTTATTTTATTAAAAATCAAAAACCAAAAAGTGCCGGAAATCTTATCTCACAAAAGTCTTCGTACACTTTATAAAATGTCTATATATTATGAAATAATCTAACTTTTGATTAAGTTATTAATTAGTAGATTATCATACAGTATTCATAACACCTTTTTAACGTCTGGGAATAGATATGATTCTTTTTCTTTCTTTTTTTTTGTGTAATTTCTGAGTAAGTGTTCAACCACACTTCGAGTCTCACTGTTTCTAGCTTTATTTTCGTTTTAAAGCCCTATTTTCGTAATCTAGCCTCCAGATATCTCTAAATACGTTACATTAAGTTAAAATCTGGAAATTGAGGGGGTATTTTCTAAACTTTAGGACACTTTTCGAGGCACTAGACGCAAACGTTGAAAACCGTGTGCTTCTTATCGTTATCTTGATAAAAAAACAAAGTTGTTTCCAATAACCACATTTTGGGCTAAGAGTCCAAAATTGGTTTTTAAAATATTTAAAGGAACAGCATGATTCCTTATTTCACCAAAAAGTTACAAACTACCAAGTCCTGATGCTGATATGCACCCTCACACTAGAACACCTGCACCGTCCTGATTTACTAATCCAAATAAGTTCTTAAGATTAAGTTCATAATAGTTTTTTCTACTTACAGTTAAGCAACAATTTAACCAAAAATGTTGAATTAGTTTTTATCTGTAAGTAAGACGTGATTCTAAAACGTTTTTAGCTTATTTATCATTGATTTTGCGACGAAAAGCGTAATCTTTCTGTTTTTCGCACGTCCAAGAAAATTTCTGCGAGAAGAGGTCCCCTTTAATCCAGCTAATCAGAGAACTTGGCAAACAATTTTAGGTGAAAATTAAATGTAAAATGTTTCATTTAACTCTGCAGAAACTTTTACAGCACTTAAATGTGTATTTTTCATGAATTTTGTAACTTTAAATCTCCGATTACATTTTGTCAACTTTGCCGGTTGACCTTTTTTTACCTTGTTTTCGGTCCGATTCCTTTCTTTAAAGCATTTTATCAAGCACTTTACTATACAAACAAATGAATTCTTTAATTTAGAGACATTTCAAACCAATTTACCACTGCTGTGGGAAAAAAAATCAAATTTTGAATGGTGTCTGCGGTTTTTTGCGAATACCAGTCATTTTACAGTAATAAACACAATATTAAGGAATAAATAAACAAAAAATTTAAGCCAAATAACTTATAAGGGTCAACACAATGCAAAAATATTAATAAAACGGCATATGATAATTTTAATCATGAATTTATTCGAAAATATTTGAGTGTGCGATGACTTTTGTGGCGTGTTATTTCTCTGTATCTTCGTTTTCTGACCCATTTCAAAAAGATGATCCGTCAATATTTTGAAAAAACCAATGGGTTGCATTTAAAATGACGTAGGAATGATGTAAAAAAATATTGGACTTCATATTCGAATTCAGTTTTGAGTTATTTTGGTTTTACTACGAAATTTCAAAGTGTACGAACACTTTTGGGAGCCACTGTATATAGAAGGTGTTGCAATAACAATTTTACTTTCCAAAGTAGTACAAAAAATTAAACAACTCATATTCGTATAAAGGAGAATGAATATATGCGCCGTTTATTTTGAAAATGGGGCAAATCCACTTTTGAACAAAATTAAGATAGTGATAATTGTAGATAAAACTTAGTCTGATCCTTTTATAAACAAAAATTTAGATCCAAATAAATAAATTTTAAAAGAAAAACAGAATCTCTCTCTTATTGCTTTTCTATGGAAGTTTTAGCTCTTAATTAATAAAAGTGATTATTGAAACACCTTACTTTAATCTCGCAAAAACAAAAAATGGACGTGTCCCACTTTCAAAATGAACGGTTCATATGCTGCAATAAAACATATTTGTAGGTGAAAGAGGACAAAAAAGAAAAACCGAATAATAGGAATGATACTAGTTGAAATTTAGAACATTATGTTTCCTAAATCTTTGCAATGGTTTGAGTTTATCAGTGCTTTGTAAAATAAACAAGTTGCTAAAAATTAAAATAATTATTTGTATATTTCATAACTAACTGTTGAATTAAAAATCAGCCCCGATAAATATTGTTGCATTTAGCAATGTTTTGAGTTTTTCAGTGCTTTGTAAAATAAACAAGTTGCTAAAAATGAAAATAATTATTTGTATATTTCATAACTAACTGTTGAATTAAAAATCAGCCCCGATAAATATCGTTGCGTTTAGCAATGTTCGTTACATTAAAAGATGATACATACAATGATGCTTTTCAAAAACATTAACGTCCTCCAGGTCAGGGTTTGCAAGGTTTCGGACACTACGCTATAAACCATGGTTTTGATAATCCTGTTTAAAACAATTGTGTCCAAAAGTGTGAAAAACTATATTTTTAGTAAAATTGTATTCTGTCAGAAAATATGAAAAACATAATAAAATATATTAAAGTAATATTTTATATTGAAAATTTATTGAATATAAACATTCAAATATACATATTTAAATCATATGAAACTTATTTATACAGCTGATTCTACATAAAAGTTGCAATTACCCTTTAAAAATTTCAATTAGTTCGCATGAGTTTAAATACTTTTTATTTATAATAAATAGTAACAAAGTTTTCCTTCATATTTATGCATACGTACAAATGAGGGAATTTAAAATACAGTAGAACCTCGATTAATCGAGCTTCGATTTTCTGTTAACCGAGCCGATAATGAAGTCTATTTTTCAAAGAAAATAACGTATATTTTATGAAATGATGAATTTTCTATTTGAATATAAAACTATTTTCTGGAAATTTGTGATTTTTTCTTTTAATATCTAACTTGGCATTGCACAAAAATTAAATTGATTTTTTAAATCTTAATACAAGTTATTTTCCAATTTTAGTTTTTTAACTAAAATATTACTTTTTATGTGTTCATTTTCATCTTTTAAAAATATTCTATTGTATTTTTAATTAACACATTTTAAAAGTTTGCTATTTTGACCAGATTTTCTACAAAGTTTCTATTAACCGAGATTTCCGACATCCGAGGCACTAGCAGTCCCAATTAACTCAGATAATCGAGGTTCTACTGTATAGTGCAATAATTGACTTAAGTGCAATAAATGACACTTTTTGAACTAAAGAAAAAATATATGCGTTGGAGACTTTTTTACAGCTTTGGTGTCATTTTTCTTCTCTTGACTATAGTGTCCATTTCATGATCTGAAACTCAATTACCACGAATCTACTCTAGGAAAATATTGATCAATTTTTTCTAAAAATTATCTAATAACCAACTAATGTTTATATTTATTCATTACTAACATTGCAGTAAGTACGAATTCATCAGATTAGACTCCTTTAGCTTTAGCATACTATTGGAGAGTTTAAAACACTTTCGGACAGTAAAAATCACCTGTCATAACCAAAACCAATATTAGACGTCTAAAACCAGATGTCTCCATAAGTTTTTGCTTTATGTGAATGAAACATGTAAGAAACACAATATTTAAATAAACAGCTCTTACCTGACATTAATGATATAATGAAGAATCGGACTGTTATGATTATCTGTACTGGGAGCCCACGACAAATTAACAGATCTTGATGTGAAACCCATTATCAATGGCATGCCACCGGGATCAGGGATATCTGTTGCAAAAAAGATATTAATTGGCACTGTGTCATGTAATAAGGCAATATAGTCAAAAATAATTTTTCAAACTCATTATAAAAGAAACTCTAGGCACAGGATATACATATTGACAGTTTATAGTTCTAATGAGCATGATGTTATCACACTTACACTATCTGCCGTACCTTGGCAGGCTTTCAACTATGACCATAGTTTGGCCCTGACATATCGATGCTCTTGCGCTAGTAACCATACACAGTATATAAACCAAAATTTTCGCCATAACCGATAATAACTTCGCATAGAGTAATCGATCTAACCAGGCGTGTTCTAATAGAACTAACAGCCGGTTAGTGCAAAATAATGAAAGCCATGTATTTCCAATAGGATACTACAGCCAAATTCAAAGTGATGGATGTATTGTCCGTTTTCTACGAGAAAGCACTTGACTCCTCCCTCGTCACGTGGTATCCGGTCATTCTATTTCGCTGTTTTCGGCAGAAGGTATATTCGGATCACAGCATTTTGTTTTAAAAACAGCAGTTTTTAAAATGTAAGAATAACTAAAATGACAACAGACAAGTGAAGCAAGTGATGTAAAGGACACTAAGACTTTTTTGCACATTAAAATGCACGCCCAAGTTAATTATGTCTGGTTTTGTCTCCTTTAGAAGCGCGTGGATTGCTTACTGACCACCCCCTCGTAAAATGGAACTCTGCGTTCGAGGAAGCGTGGCGAAGTGCCTTCTCGAGAAAAACGGACAATAGCTGTTGATTTTTGTAGCATCATGTTGACTAGGGGACATGGTACGTAAGCGAATTATTCGATATGTGAAATACACCGAAATACTTGCAGTAGGTTTTGTAGTGTGTCTATTTTTGAAAAGTATAATAAATACAGTATAATAAACCTTAAGACTGCTTGCTAGATCTTTTGCCTAAATGCCTAGTGCAAAATGAATCCCTTCCCTGTAATCTAAAAAATAAGGAAGAGCGTTACAAATTCAATTTACGTAGGATCTTCATCAAATTTGGCACTTTTTTGATCTTTAGTTTTAGAACAATAAAATTGCATAAGAAAACATACAATGATATCACGATTTACACTATCTGTCAAACATAAGAAGGCTTTGAGAGACATTTCTTCATTGCGGCTATGTGGTTTAAGAGAAAAGTAAAGTGCAGCTGTAGAGGCACCTTGACAAAGATTTAAAGCGTAGTTATTAGGATAGTGTGCTGCCGTGGGAAATTAAAGCGCAGTATCTACAAATGTTTCTTCTTTTTGCAGTTTCGTCATCCATAGTACTTGAGCTTTATTGTACAAGCTTGCTTATTAGGTTTCCGCTGAAAATAAAACACGAAAAAAAAAAAAAAAAAAGCCAAATTCCACCATTTCTCTATTGTTAGAATGGAATCCAAAACGAGTTTCTTCAAATATCTCAAAAACTCATTTCTGCAAATACTGTGCTATGTCTTCCCACGGCAAGGTGGTTCTATAATTTCTCTGTTGTTCTTTGTTTTGAATTAACTCAAACCAAAACTACCTAAAAATCAGTCAACCTGCTTGCAAAAAGTATAAAAGTAACTGAATTTCAGATAAAACATCAAATGAATTTGTGTGAACTAAAAGAGACAAAGTTCGCTACCGCTTTCGAGATGGGCAATACTATTCCGGATGAGTGCTCTTCAACCTGGCAAAATAACTTGTCATATTTGCAAGTGAAAAAGACTTTTAAGTATTATTAGAAGCTGTCCATAAATAATGTCACGTTTTATTTCTCATAATTTTGACCCCCTCTCCCCCTTCGTCGCAAAGTGTCATACTTCACTTTACACCCTCCCCTCCCCTTGTCACAAGTCACGCATAACATATTCTTATAAAAAATGCGAGATGTCATACTTCTCATTACCCCTTCCTTCCACCTTGTCACCAACTGCCACAATTTCACGAACTCCACTCAACCCCTGAAAGCGGAAAATCATTTTTAAACGACCCCATAGCTGTTAAAAAAGAGCCAACCTTTCTTCTGGGTAAGTTCATTTTACGTTTTATCCAGATTGCAAAACATCAGCTTAAAAAAATACCAAGCGACTTGACGATTTGCTGAATATAATATTTCATCAATATTGATCAAAATGTACAAACGGTGGCCAAATTATTATACTCAAACAAACTTTTCGCCATTTTCATTGTTGTTACATAGTTTTATTATTTTCAATACATTTTACAATTCATTTTAAAGTTTAAAGTTTATTCTGGCAACACTTTATTTTTCTCTTATTTTAAATATTTTAATGTGATAGACGTCAGGGTCAGTGTCTGCTAAAATTTCAAGTTACAAGCTTCTTGTGAGTGTGATTTTCGGAAAAAACTAACGACTTTATATATATAATACTAGGTAACTCTAGTAGCCATATCATGTATTGAAAGCATGCCACGCCGCATCCAAGCCGTGATAGCAGTAAAAGGCGGAGTTACTAAATATTAAATAATTATTTTTCTTATCTATTTACAGTATCGATCAGAAGGTACTTCACGCTATTATATTTAACTGATATTTTAAATAAATTTTAAAATGTGTTCAAAGAATAGAACTGTAACAACAATAAAAAACAGTAAAAATACAGAAAAGTGTGTTTAAGTATAATAATTCGGCCTCCCTCTGTAATTTGTTTTAACTTCATTATAACATTCAAAATCCAGACTCAGGTCGGCAAAGGTTGATTGAAGTCATCCGATTGAGCTTCAACTTCAAACATGAATCAATGAGATGGAAGAGATTTTTATTATTATGTTTTCTTTCAAAGGGGGGGGGGAGGGTACAAAAATGTTTTTTTTTTTCTTTTTTTTAAATCTCATAGTAAGAGATATCCAACTTTACGTTAAAGATCACAAACTTGCCTTACATCAGGACCTTACAATGCTCTTCAATGCATTTTTTTTAAAGAAAACCAATGAAAATGTTTTCAGCAAAAAATACTGTTTGGACCGGGTTTTCTTTGACTTCAAGAAAATATATTTTCGCCAAGAACACTATAACTGAACTTAAAATTAATACTTTGAACATAAAGATCAAGTTTGTGTACTTTATACTGTACAAAATAATAAAATTTAAAAGACAAATCGAATAGAATAAGCAAAGAAAGACATAATCCAGAGAATATTATCAAACAAATTTTTCAAAAGTGCAAAATTTAACCAATCGAATATTAAGAAACATTTAATTTTAAAAAAAAATGGAAATTATGATCTATCGCGAGTATAACATAAAACATAAAAAGTTTTGCTTTTATAAGCGATTTAAAGTTCTGTCAAAATTTCCAGGGCCGAAAAACGAATATTCAATTTTTGTAGATAAATGAAAAATTCAAACAAAAGTACCTTAGAAGCTCAATTACTGCTATAAAAAGGGTAAATAAAAAAAAAAACTTGGTTTTTTACGGTTACGTGATCCAAGGAATAAACACGCTAAAAATTAAAAATTAAAACCACTGGGGCAAAACCGCTTTTTATAAAAACGAAATCCTTTTTGCTAAAATAAAACAGCGCTGCGAAGGCAGGTGTTACACATTATTAAAAAAGCCGCTTTCATATTTTCACTGCTTCGGTGAACGTAATGTCAAAAATGTGGTTGCATTAAACAACATAAGATGGCGCTGGTAGTCATTTACGTGGAGAGAGAGTTGACCTAGTTTCTACTATAGTGCCTAGAAAGAGTAGTGTGCCGATCGGCGGGGAAAAAGTGAGGTCAGATCTGAGGAAAATCCAGATGGCGCTGCACTCGAGTAGTACGTTATGCTCCTCAATCAGACTCGTTTTAAATCAGCGATTGCATTATGATTTCGCAGTTTAAAAACCCCGTTTTTCGGATTAAACTTATTTCTGCGCAAAAGACAAATTCTGTAATAAGTGCTAATTGTTACATGGGTGTTTGTTTATTTTTTGAAGCATATAAAATTACCTTATTACCTTATTATAAAACTACCTTACTTCAATGAAAATAGTAGACTATAAGGGCCCATTCATTAAATACGTAAGGGTCGTCCCAAGGGGGAGGGGGGTTGGAAAAGTCTCTACGTACCTTAGGGGGGGGGAGGGTCAAACTCATTCTTACATAATATTTTCCAAGTCGATATTTCACATTAGACATTGCGCGGTCAAGTGATTTGGCAGAGATTATGTTCCATTTGCGTCTGGAAGGTAAGAAACGTGTTAGGATAAGATGTTTTTTTATTTGTTTTACAAAAAATTTATAGTGTAAAATATAATAAAGGAGTCGCATTGCGTACGGCATGTTTTATTTGTAATTAATATTACATCAAAAAAAAAAAAAAAAGTCGAAAAAACATTCAGTTTAGATTCTTTTCAGTAACTATTTCTTTACGCAAAAGGTTTAATTTAATAATGTGAATTTAATAACGATTCCAGTGATGTAACGATTCAAGATTTGTTATTTTATCATTTTGAAAAACGAAATGGAATCTTACATAAGAATGGGGGGGGGGGGGGGTGAAAATTCTTACGTACCCTTACATGGGGGAGGGAGGGTCAAAAATTGCCAAAATCATCCTTACGTAATTAATGAATGGCCCTTAAGTATTCAATAACAGCGCGTCTCTTATTTCTCTACTAATAATAAAGCCGAGTCTCTCTGTTTGAATTTTGTCCGGAATTCTGTCTGGATCCCTGTGACGCGCACAGCGCCTATACCGTTCGGCCGATTTTCATGAAATTTAGTACAAAGTTAGTTTGTAGCATGAGGGTGTGCACCTCGAAGCGAATTTTCGAAAATTCGATTTTGTTCTTTTTTATTTTTAAATTTTAAAAACAGTTTCCGAAGCAGAATTATCATAAGATGGACGAGTAAATTACGAAATTATCCTGACGTGGAATCGTAACATGGGAAGAGCGAATGAACATAGCCAATTGGCGAGAAATTCATCATCCATTATTTGTAAATATACAGGCTAATCAAATGACCTTTTAATTTTCTCCTTCGGACAAAGTCGTGCGGGTACCGCTAGTTACAAAATAAAACTGCTTCTAAATTCTTGAAGCTAATTAAAATTATCAGGGCTTCTCAGTCTGAGTCGAAGAACAGGATAATCTACTTTTACACCTTTGACCAAAATAGTAGCATTGATTTGTAAATTTTCTTCTACTTCAATAATGATCTTTTTATCGTTAATATTATTTTCCACATAATTTTCATTATATACAAAAACTACAATATTTGGAGATTTTTTTAAATTCATACAAACCCAATATTCGTTAGGCAAATTAATATGAACAATTTCATCTATAATAGATTTATACGTGGTTATTTCAGTTTCATCTGCGGAAAGATCAAGTTTTATTTTTTTCAAACAGGGAACATTTTTCTTAACTGCATAATTCCTGATGGACCTTTGCTTTGGTATTTTTTTAGTAAAGTATGTTGGCAGATTTGGGAAAATTGTCGTAATTGCCTCGTCTTTTAAAAAAAGTTTTCCCCTGGGAATCAAAACTTCCTCACCATTTATAATATGCTCATTATGCGTTTCAATAAAATGTTTTTCGAAATGCAGAGCACAAATTGAGCAATATTTATCAAAAACTTTATCTAACCTGGGAATTAACGAGTCCCACTTCTTTAGTTTTTCTTCATCTGCTGGAGCTTTAAAAAGCGAAACTTTTTCTTTGCATGTTTTGTATCCACTTTTGCACCCTGGTACGAAACAAGATGAAGCTTTACTTCTTCTAAGATTAAAATTTGATGCCTCCATTAAAAGCCTTAAACGCTGTTTCATGAAATATTCACGAAATAAAGGTAAAAAAGAGAAACGCGGAACTAAATTGTAACAAAATCCCGCGTCTACTAATGTAAACACCGCGAAATTGAACGTACACCTCGACCGCACTGCCCTCTAGCGGTTTTCATACATTTTGTCTTCAAGAATCGAAGGGGAAAAAGCGCCGATCGGCACACTATTCTTTCTAGGCACTATAGTTTCTACCTCAACAGTAAACGGACGATTGCTCTAATCGCTGGGCTGTAACTGTATGGGTTTTGGGGAAAAGTTAGTGGAATTTTTATAAATATTTCTGTTTTTTTTTTTTTTTTTTTTTAACTGGAGGATGATCTTATCGGAGTTGACAGCGCATAACGCAGCTAGTCAGCTAAAAACGTTCTCCTCTTTCTCTGCGCCGACACAAAATTTATCCTTTGGTACGATCATGTTTTATCCCCCCTTAACCCTTCATAATAGAATGAAGGTCAATTGTGATTTGAGTGGGAGAATCTAGAGAAAAGATTCTTTAAATGCTAGAGATTATAATAAAGGAGTGTAACAAGTATTTTGAAATACTCTAGTATCTTGTGTATGTAATCATCACGCTCTGATAAGTTTTCATTAGGGCTTTAAAAATGAGTCAATATCCATTTAAATACTAACTGACAATAGAATTAAATCTGATGCATTTAACTATATAGACAAAAAATTGTTCCGTTGAATAGATTACTTAAAAAACAATGAACTGAACAAGCTGTTTTATTCTTAGTCAAAAACTACCGTTTCGTGTGTTTCAATTTAAAGCTACCTGAATCATGAATGCAAATAAGAGCAAACATTTTGTGTTTCCTTTCTACGACCTTCTATTTTATTGTTTGACTTTGTGTGTCAAATGTTTCATCCTTATGTGTTTGCAAAGGTCACCAATGGTTTTTGAGTGACCAGAGCACTTACAATTTATCGATAATTTTTGAGTACGAAATCATATCGGCAGTTAAGTTTATTATCCAGTTTCATCGATGCTAAACAAATGATTTATTGAAACTATTTTTTTAAAAGTTTTGCACATACAAATATTTTTTTAATGTCCTCTATATTTTATTATTCGTATAATATTTTTTTTTATTCATTTGTTTGTCCAGTTCGATCGCAAGTTTTTTTTTTCCTTTGCCAGTTTCCAAATTCGAGAATCTGAAAGGAATTGGCATATACCTTGCAAAGTAAAAAATCAGTAAGGTATGGGAGATCATTTTTTCCCGCGTTGCCCACTAGTTCATATTCATAACAAAAAACGCAAACGTAGTTGAGAAATAACTAAGGGCAAATACTGATACAAAACTAAAATGACAGCTACAAAATATAAATACAACACTATTTGATAAACTAACTGATTTTTAGCTAAGCATACATTAGTTTTGAAAAAACTCTTAATAGAACATTTGTGGAACGAAGAAAATTTGGCCCAATATTTGACGGTTTCAATCTGGCATTATTTTTTGCTATTAAATCTGCTGTTTATCTTTTAGGCACGTAGATGATGCAAATTCTTTTCCACATAAAAATTGTTTTAAAAAAAGGTAATAAAACTTAAAATGGCATTTTAGTACATTCATTTGAAACACTAAGACAGAAGTCAATCAGAAACTTGTCTTTTAGAAGTTCTACAATGAACAATGAAAAAGGTGAAAATGCTGCGCTGTGTAATAACTCATTTACTTTACAAAATGTGTCGGCTAAGTATGCAAGAATTTCCATCTAAAGAATATCTATGTAAAAGAAGAAAAATTAAATTAATGATGATTTAAAATTAAAAAATCTTTAACTTTAGACTTCAACTTAAAGAAGCGAACAAGTGCGTTTAAACTTTGACACGGAAAGTGATATAACTTCCGCATGAAACAGCAAATAAACGTGAAAGCTTCTCTTAAATAGTTAAACTTAATTAAACTTAAAGTTATTAATAGTTAAACTTAATTAAACTTTAATTAAACTTAGTTTTAATTTTAAACTTAGTTAAACTTAGTTTAAACTTAAATAGTTTTAATAATCTTAATAAACGTGAAAGCTTCTTCTTTGAAAAGTGCGTGAAATATGCAGGAGATTGCAATTCGCTGTAATTTTAACTTATAAAATTTGCAACCTTGACACCATCACTAAGTGAAAGGAAAGTGACTAAGGGGGAAAGTAGGGCAAAATGAAATGCAAAAATATTTTCACGGTTTGCAACGCCTCCTACTTCATGTCAAAAATAAATTCATTTCAATGAATTTATTTATTTATTCGCTTATTGTTACATTATTTCTTCACTCATTCGTTTATTAATTCATTCATTAGAAGAAAAATATTTTTAGTAATCAAATAGAAAACATTTCATAAGAAAAATATTTTATTTTTCACTTTGCCCCATGTATATTTAAAGTGAAAATTTTTCACTTTTTTAAAACGTAAAAATGTACTGCCAAAATCGAAAAACAATACTTCGATGCAAGATTTTTAAACAAAATATCTTATTCTTTCTTTATTTCTGCAATTTTCAGAATAAATTTCCAATTTGTTCATTTTCAAAAAGGCAAGTTGCTTTAACTATTTTACTTTGCCCTAAATTCCCTTAGATAACTCTGCAGGAACATACTTTTCCTTGCCAATGCTTATCTGTGAATGCTGCATATTCCATTTTCTTGATCATCTTCTTTAGCAGAATGATAAAAACAGAAAGTTTTAAGTAATTATCACTTCACAAGCAAGTTTAAAAAGAAAAAGGGTTCAAATTTAAATTAAAAAAAAATTTGGCAAAATATAAAATTGAAACTGATTTCATCAGAAAGAGAAATTTACTTTTTCAGAAAAACTGCACCACACGGGCACTCCTGTGTTTCGGCACGAATGCACTTCTGTTTGATTATTATCTCTATCTGCTGTACTTTTCTTTTAAAACAACCGACGAATTTATCCTTGTAGAGCAAATCTGTCTCTAAGAGTATAAGATGAAGTGAAAAAAAATGGTGGTTTTAAACGGGGCTGCTGACAAGAGTTTCGTTGCAAATTACACAAGATTCTCACGTTTCTCTAGCAAAAGAAAACCCGTTTGTGAACAACCACGACTATGTTTTCGATTTTTCTTACCAAATTCACCATTTTTTCTTCTGTTTTTATTCAGGTGAGATGGTAGCTCAGGACAGATTTCAGTCAGTTTTAAAGTCATACCCTTAAGTTGAAAAAAGAACAATTGGCTGCTCATTCAAAACTTTTCCCGGCTTCACTAAATGACCTATTTGGTGATTGTTTACCTAAACTATCGGTCCATAGTAATATTACGAAATATAAATACTTGAAAGTTGTTTACAGCCGAAGAAGTTCTCTAAATAAGGATATCATTGTATATAACGAACGGAGAAATAAATTTACATGGATTACTAGTGCCTTTTCGAAAGCTCTTTGTGAGAATCTGCGCTGTTTCCGTTTTTTGTTTTGTTAAACAATTGGCTGCTCCTTCAAAGCTTTTTCCCGGCTCCACTAATGACCTATTTAGTGATAGGTCACCTAAACTATCGATCTATAGTAATATAAGGGAATATAAACTCTTGAAATTTTTTTAGAGCCGAAGAAGTTCTCTAAATAAGGATATCATTGTATATTGAAATAAATTTACAAGGTTTACTAGTGCCTTTTCGAAAACTGTTTGTGAGACTAAGCTGTATTTTCCCCCTTCACAACAGAAGGGGGGGGGGAGGATTTCTATGCAGAACTTTATCCGTGCTTACTTAACATGAAGTAAAATTGTAGGAGTTATAAATTTCTCTCTCATTAAAATTTTTAAAAAATGTAAGGGAATGTGGCGCTAAGTGAAATAGTGAAATTTTTACTCTGTTTTTAGGGCCTCCTATCTAGAAATATTCAAACTATGTAGTAACATATGCAGTGTATTACAGCAGAGGTTCTCAATTTTCATACCTCCGCGGACCCCCTCCGAAAAAATTACGAACTTCGCGGGACCCCCCCTCCCCTCCCGGCGCGTGTAAAAAAAAAAAAAAAAAGATTTGATACAGTTAAATCTATTTTAATATATTTTTTTGCTTTTTGTTTCCTTTAACTTTTATTTATTCATTGTTCTGTATATTTTTCAGAGCTTTTGTCTTATTTTCATTTCTTACATTATTATTTTGAGTTATAGAAGTAAAATTCTATTGAAGTTTAATTTGGAATAAAAGTGTTATCACCAAATTTCGACAACAAGTTTACTAATAAAAATGAACTTTTGAAGTTAGTGACCAAAACACTGTTAGCCTAGTTTATGTGTGTTAATTTCTCCTATGAGTAGCATTTTTATGGCGTATTAGGATTTTAATTATTAACTATGGTTCGGGCAAACGCCATCCTGACAGTTTTGAAACAATTTACTTCCGAGAGTTTCGAGGAGGGGGAGGGATGCGTCCTGCATGTACTAAGCAAGAACTTTTATATTCCTTATAAATGTGCATTTTTTTTTTTA
The DNA here is from genome assembly GCF_026930045.1 of Uloborus diversus. Classification (NCBI taxonomy): domain Eukaryota; kingdom Metazoa; phylum Arthropoda; class Arachnida; order Araneae; family Uloboridae; genus Uloborus; species Uloborus diversus. The sequence continues at coordinate 8,340,061 of NC_072740.1, read as the reverse complement.
AATTAAAATATCGTTACTCGTCCTTTAATCGCAATTACATTTAACGTTTTAGCTGGATATCACCGCGGACCCCCTGGCATGGACTCGCGGACCCCCGAGGGTCCGCGGACCACAGTTTGGGAAACTCTGCATTAGACTGTTCGAACTGAACCGTTCATTCCAATACAACGCCCGAAACTAAGTTTCAATTTTTGTATTATCCTCAAGACTAACTATTCGAAAATTAATATGTGAACATTTTATGTTTCTAAAGATAAACTAATTCCATTGAAAAGAATTAGTTGTTGGTTTTGGGTCAAAAAACTGATGAATACCGGCACACAAATGTTAGACATAACGAATTATATTTTTTTGAAAAAGTCAAAAAGCGGAAAGTTTCTACGATTTCAGCATAAAATTTTTGAAAAGAAAAGAAACTTAACAAAATGTTTTTAAACTTATTTAAGTCTCTTTCAAAATGAAGCATAACTATGAGAAATGATTCGTGCATTTGAAAAAATGACTAAATAACATGCAATACGTTATAACGACCTCTCGTTATAATGACGATTTTGTTTGAACGACAGGGCGTTCGACGAGGTTCGACTGTATTTGTACGGCAACGAAAACACATTTCTCTAATACAGTATAACTTCGATTTAACGCTATCCGATATAACGATTTCCTGAATTTAATGATAAAAGTAACTGGTCCGGATTTGGCTGCATTAAACTCCTCACCTGCCTAGCTCCTCGATTGAACGATATCCATGATACGGGACAGCTGAATTCCCGTATTCTAGCCGATAGCAATATTTTACAGAACGAGACATTATATTAAGGGAAAAAAATAAGGTAAAACAAAAAATGTGAAATAATGAGCAATAAAAAAAATCATGTGGCAGCAAAGGCAAAAATTATTTTCCTTTTGATTTTGTTTGTATGTTTTTGTTTTGGCAGTGATCATGAGGAATCGAATGGTTGCTTCTTCTTTACTCATTGACTAATGTTAAAAATACAGTGAAATCCCGTTACAACGAATACGAATACAACAATATCCGTTTCAACGAAAGAAATTTTCAGTCCCGATTTAATTTTCATTACATTGCCTAAATTACATTACAACGAAATTCTCGATACAGCGAACAAAATTTTGCGGTCCCTTAAGTTCGTTGTAACGAGATTTCACTATATATCTCTGCGCATGCGTCGTCAATCGCAATGAAAACGATTTTCATAATTTGATAGGCGACTTTTCGTGAGGTTTAATGCTTTGTTGCGATTAAATTTTTCAGATTTATCATGAAAAAACGGTTCAAAAATATCCCCCCCCCCCAACCTTTTCACTTCTAGAAGCCTGTCCCGTATTTACAGTTTTTAATTCTGGCAACCCTGGTCGCTGGTGTGAATCTTGGTCGAAAACAAAAAGTGAAACAGTGAATTGATTCGCCGTTAAAAATTGCTGTGCCTTGTGACAAATTACGAATAAATATTAAATTCCGCCTTCACAAAGAAACATTTCCAGGACATGATTTGGACAAACAGACTGAGCAAAAACTATTGAGCTATTTTTATTTAATAACAGAACATTTTAATTTGTACTTATTCATCCAAGGCAGAGGTTCCCTAACTTCAGATCTCCGCGGACCATCTCCGGAAAAACTACAAACTACGCCTTTTTTCCTTTAAATTTATTTATTCATTGTTCTGTATATTTTTCAGAGATCAGGTCTGGTTTTAATTTCTTACATTATTATTTTGAGTTATCATGGAAGTAAAATTCTATTTGAAATTCAGTTAGAGGAATAAAAATGCTTTATTTGAAGTATAATATCCCAACTGTAAAAATGTGCCTCATTGTTTGCATTTTACTTACTATAGCTTTGTAACAATATTAACTTTGTCATGTACACAAAATTAATTAATGTGTAGTGCGTTCACTCCCGAGAGTTCCTGGGGGGGGGGGGGGGAATAGCACCGCGGACCCCCAGGGGTCCACGGACCACAGTTTAGGAAACTCTGTATTACAGTCAGATAAAAGTTATCTCTGAAGATCCCCCCCCCCTGAAACATATGATAATACAAGCAATTTCCAAAAATTGATATATTGTAATATTTTGTCGTAAGTCAAAAATTATTTTTGTTATTATAAAATAATTAAGTTCTTGTAATGAACATTTGAAAATATTATTTGAGAATACCAATATTAGTTGCAGTATTAATTTGTTTAATGATAAGCTTGTTTCTGTTTAAAATATTTTGTACAATTAGTCAAATGCATGCGGGATAAACAAGGTTGGGGTTAAGTTAAATAGTTTTTTTCGTTTAGCACTTATATTCAATATTTTTTTTTAACACTAAAGTATTCATTTGTTAAATATCTCATTTACATTCCTACATTTAATAATTCACTTATTTATTCATTCATTTACTTATTCGTTCACTATTTTATTCAGTTATTTATTATTTTCTTATTAATTAATTAATTAACTTATTTATTTGTTTACTGTTTAATTATCTAGTCATTTAAATTCGGAGAGGCTGTAAATTCACCCTATTTTGAGGGGGGTTTTTTATTTGATAAGGATAGATATAAAACTTAATGGAAGATAGATTAGGGCGGCAGTTTCAAGTTTTTGCCCCGATTCGAAAAAATTCCAGATCCGGCACTGCAAGGTAGTTCATAATCCTTTTTTTTTTTCACCGTCATGCACAAATCTATCGCACAACAGTTAATTCATTTTCTAACTCAGGGGCTCCCAAAGTGTTGGCCGCAGAAAGAGAAGTGAAAGGCGCCGCGAAGTCAACATGTCATAAACATATACAGTCGATCTCACTTACTGGAATGGCCAATTTTCCACAAAAAAAAAAAAATCTATTAAAAGGGATATTCCATTAAACAGAAATAAAATAATAGACAGCAACGGTTTGGTACATTGAAAATGTATTACATTAAGCGGCTATTCTTTTAACCGATAGTCTAATGAGCGAATTTGACTGTACAATACTGCCGTGTGCAGGCAAAGGGCAGTAACTGCAAATTTTTCATTTTTCATTTTTTTTGCATTTTTGTCATCTATTGTACGTTATCTTAACTGTACAAGCTCGCTTATTTGGTTTCTGCTGAAAAAAAGGCGCGAAAAAGACGTCTAATTTCAACATTTTCCTATTGTTAGCATTGGGTCCAAAACGCGTTTCTTCATATATCTCGAAAACTCATTTCTGCAGATACTGCCGTTTACCTGCACACGGCAGAATAGAGATAGACTAGGGAGCAACGATAAAATTCTTATCCTTCAAGGATTGCCGCTACTTGGAAAAGTTTGGGAACCCCTCTCCTAACTTATTGTCGCACAAATACTCTGCACATGAATTCAACATGACCCCCCAAATCTAACGTGATGATAATTTAACGCATGTCGAAATTTGGCAAAATTGATTGAAGCAGCAGTCCCCTAACTCAACGCAAGTTGCAAACTGAAATTATGGCGACACATTCTTGCTATCGGTGTACGATATTTAATCATATTCATGAGACATACTGCACAAACTATTTGATGTACGTAAACTGCATTTAATTGCTGAATTTAAATAGCCTTCTTGTGCATCTGTAATACCCCTTTCCCTCTCTCTCAATTAACTCAACTGAAATCACAGAATGTGTCTCCGATAAGCAGGGCTGAATTCGTAAATTTTTTAGTACCGGAATGCTAATCAGGGTTGCGGAATCGGAAGGAAAATGGCCGACTCCGACCCCGACTCCTGGATTTTGAAACGCCCGACTCCGACTCCAGATTTTTTTAATTGTATTTTTCAATTCCCTCTCTCCCTTCAGGAGAAGGGGATCCTTTAAACAGAGATTAAAATATTAATTCCTTTTTATGAAAATTTCGCATTTTTTTTGTAAACCCAAGATGCATACAACGTTAGAAATTCAATTTAAAAATCAAATTTTCCAACAGTTACGAGTTTAAAAATGAAATGACTTAAAAATTCCTTTAAAAAAATTGAAAAGGATTACCTTGCCCCCTTTAATATTTAACAAATAGATATTGATCAAATCGTGTGTTTTCAATTTTTGAAAGCTGTAATTTGAGAGGAAAAAAGCTTTTTTTTCTAAGTCCAAGTTCTTGAGAGGGTGTGGTTTGCCCCGGGTGACACCCATGTGGTAGGTGACACCTAAAGTTAATTTCAGAGTTTATAAAAGGTATAAATACTTTAATTCTGAAAATTCTCCCGATTATATTTTAAATTATATTTCATCAATAAAATTTCAACGAAAATAGGGCACATATACGTCAGGTGCAAATTTTACACAAAATGCGGCGGTATACAGATTTATACGAATAGTTTTTACTATACCTATATTTCTTCTTCGCTAAATTTTTAATTTCAATTTTATTGGCTGCTTTAGAATTAACCTTAATGTGAAGATTTTAAGATTAACTGCAATTATTTAGTATTGTAATCAAGAAATCATTTATACTTATTTTGCTCCAAATTTTTTAGTGAGAACCAAATTTATAGAAATAGTCTTAATAAAGAAAAAAAAACATTAGATTATTTCATCGGATCTTTTGTATTCGTGTTTTCGCGCAAGAACTTATTTGAATTTATCAATCACTCTCAAAAGTGTCCACCTGAGGTACGGGCCCCGACTTACTAAATTGTTACGTCCCTTTTACTATTTTATAACTGAGATCGAACAGAACACTATATTTTTATTTTTATTTGAAATTGATTACTTGAAAATGTTAGGTGATAAAACTGTTTGCTGACAGTTGCTATATATTATTTAAGTTAAAAAGCAAGCAAACTAGGGGACGGCTACAGAAAGTTCGATAAGCACTCAAGCTAGATGATTGCCATTGTAGCAGTTATTTTTTTTCATTAGTAACTTTTTATACATGTAATCGAACCAATTGCTAGTAGTCAGTTTTTAAAAAATGCAATGAGAGTCAGTAAAAATGAAAGACAAAAAGAAGCTCGGAGTCGGAGTCGGAGTCGACATGTTTTCTAACGACTCCGACTCCGACTCCTTTACCCCAAAATTAGTCCGACTCCGACTCTTCGACTCCGACTCCGACTCCACAGCCCTGATGAGAAAGAACTGAATCCTGAGTCGCGACCATGTGAATGGAGAAGTTGTTTTCCCGGTAAAGCAATGACGGAATGGCGTTCTGGTGCGGTCCGGCACCAATTCACCTTTTTCTATGTGCATGTGAGAGCGTGAAAATATTCTACTAATTTCAAATGAATAGCTGAAAGATTTCTGTGTAAACAGTACTGGACAAAAGTAATGTAAGTCTAACATTTTTTTCAAGCATGGAAACCCCCGACAAGTTTTTTCCCGCAATTCAACTAATACTTTATTTGTCAAAATGTTAAATTAGTTTAAAGACAAGATATGATTAAGTTATTAAACACAAGTAAATTTTCAATCTCATATAAAATATAAAATTAAAAAAAAAAAAAAAATTGTTCAGCTCGTCAGAAGCTAGAATCCAATGTGGCTCCCTTCAAGCAAAATGATGTAAAGATGCACTTTCATGTGACTCTGAGTAGAATAAAATAATTTTGAAAAAAAAAAAAGAACCGAATTCAAAATTGCTCTAAAAAGTGAAAAATAATTTTATTCTTTGAACACCATCTATAATACTTTTAAACGCAATTTTTGAAGTTGGCGCAAAAACAAAAAGTTAAATCATGTGCAACCATATTTCGTTCATAGTTTTAAGAAAATCATCCTAAATTAGAAGCGAAACATGTATACCGTTACTCAAATATGCTGTCACCAATCCATAATGTATGCAGTGGTATTGAAGAAACTGGGCCCGGTTAAATTTAGTTGTGCTAGTTGAATTATGGTACTAATTATTTTAATTTCTAGTTTTTGCGCCAACTTCAAAAATTATGTTTAAAAGTATTATCGATGGTGTTCAAAGAATAAAATTATTTTTCACTATTTAGAGCAATTTTGAAGTCGGTTCTATTTTTCATTTATTTATTTATTTATTTTTTCCCAAAATTATTTTATTCCATTCTTTTTAGTGCAAATGTATTTCAGAAATAGTACGAAATTACTATCCCGAAATCTTATTTTTTCATAAAAATGCTCCATATATTAAGAAAAAAACTATAAACACGCCTTAAACTGCAAGCGATTGGCAATAAAAATTTGTCCTTGTTCCTCTCTGGGATTCATTTGTATGTTAATTTAATTATAACCATTTAAATATAAACGGTTTCCAAAAACTAATTTATATTTCACAACATACAAGTTGCTTGTGACGCATTCCCACATCTCCTTACTTAGCCTCAATATCTATTATTGGCATAGGTGATTCTTCTCGCTTCCAGGTAAAGTTTGCCCCACTATAGCAATGACGGGGAATAAACTTGATGCATGCTTCAGAGAAGCTTTCTTTCAACATCCTCATAACAATCACTATTAATATTACTTTTATATGGTAACAAAATTTTGCAACAATCGGTTTATATTACGGAGGGGGGGGGGAGGAACGAAGTGGAAACTAGAAAAACCATAGACTAATAATAAGAATAGACCGAGCTATGGCAACTCTTTTGCTGTTCATGAACCAAACCATGTGACTGGTGGATATCCTAGCAACAGCGGGCGTTGATCGTAGCAGACGATCAACGCTCGCGAGAAATAAAATGAATAGAATTGATGGAACACGGAAGAATGATCTTTTATGGAGTCCGATTTGTAAATTTGTTATTCTAAGTTGTAAATATTTTGTTAATATAGTGAGTTTTTCGATTAGATTCCATTGTGCATTTTCTTTAGTCAATTTCAATAACTCTCTAAGCAATTAAAGATGCAAGCGCCCAAAAAAAAATTGACAAACGGTAAGATTTTTACCTACAATTTCAATTTAAGATACCGATTAGTACATTTTTGCGTTAACGCAAAACGTTTACGTCATTACGTTCACGCCAACGCTGACGTAGCAGTTCCAAATGAAATAAAAGTTACTGAAAACTGTGATCAAAAACTAATTACTAATGTCAAAATAATGCATAACTAAAAGAAAAACAGTTCAATCTCAGCACCTGGAAAAAAATTATAATGAAAACACATACGTCTTAAAATACATGTCGAGTGCCAAACTATAGATAATGTTGCCATCTAGCAACCATTCTGCCAAAATTTTCGCCAAGCCTCCCACCAGTCACATGATGTATCCATGAACCAATTCTTTCATCTGGAAGTGTGGGAAAGCTCGGTCTACTCTTATTACTAGTCTATGAGAAAAACGCTCCTTTTCCAAAACCCTAGATGATTCTGAGGGTTTTGTCTCAGATGGACTGTGTAATTGATGTCACAACTAAACCACCCTATCGAAAACGGTTCAGTAAATGACCAAAAATCATCACTGCCAGAGAAATCTTTACACAAAAATATTCCAAAATACCTTGAGTCTGACCACTGCTGGACCTGGGATAAACCAGGCAGGACCCTTGCTTCGAGTGGCAAATTGAAGTGTATCGATAGAGTCCAAGCGCGGTGCCAAAAGGGTGTCATGATCTCTTTATGAGACCAAAGAAAGCTTAAAACTTCACTTTTCGTTCTTTTGCTCTGCAAAATTTCTGAGAGAAAACCCCGATTCCCACATCCTTTCGTAACATCACTACGAATAACTTTCAAAATGCATTTTTATAGAGAATACAATTTCTAAAACATTTCCAAAAGAGAGTCACTTTTCTGCGTTCTTTCTACCAACTTGGCCCTCGACTCCATAATGTCACCAGTGGCTTCAATTTACAAAAATATTTCGACAGAAAATCACTGCTCCCTGTCTTCCATTTACATTACCAAAAACAAAAGGTCTAAATGGCGATTTTTGACGGAAGTTTTGGAGTTTTCTCAAGGACCGTCATTTTTTCTGACCACCATCATTAATTGTAAAATCTGTATAGGAGCGTTTCATTTCACGAAAAAAAAGCGAACGTTTGGCTTATTGTAGCTATGTTATTGCTGGCGTAATTTAAAATTATTATTTATGTAACGATGAAAATGTTTTTTCAGAAAATTTGTTCCCGATGAACGAGGGTCGGATAAACGAGATTCTACTGTAATTTCAAAAATATAATACATTTCATATACCTTCGATAAACATAATTTCTAAAATGGTTCCCCTCCCAAATCCATAGCCTGGATCCGAATAGGGAAATTGCATGAAATTGACTGTTTTTTACCAATAACTTTTTCTCTAATGAACAAATATCGTCAAACAAAATAATGGGACCTAAGTTGAATTATCCCCTATCTATTAAAAAAAGAATCATCAAAATCGGTTCACTAGGTAAACCGCTGTGAGTGGACAAACAAAATACCCCCCTCCCCCCAAAAAAAGGATGAAATTGACTTTTTATACCCATAACTTTTTTCTAATGAACAAATATCGTCAAAGTAATGGGACCTAAGTTGGACCATCCTCTATCTATTAGATAAAGAATCGTCAAAATCGGTTCACTAGGTGAGGCGCAGTAAGTGAACAAAAAAAAAAAAAAAAAAACATACATATGGTATGAACTGATAACCTCCTCCTTTTTGAAGTCGGTTAAAAAATAATAAGTGAGAGCAACTGAACCGAAGAACATGTTTTTCGGCCTCCTCTCGTTTGATTACAGTAACTGCTCTTTTAGGAATGGAATCTACGCTATATCCATATGGTGCCAAATTTCACTTATTGCTTCCTTAAATTTTTTTTTTTCACACTTGCAATTTGAAAAAAAAATCAGTTTAATTTCAAAAATACTATTTTTGGTGGCTTAGCTTGAAAAAGTGACAGATTTCTCAAACTTGCAATACTTTTGACCAGTAGTGTATATCAGAAAAAAAAAAAATACAGAGAAAAGGTAAGTGATTTGCATTATACATATTGTTACTTTTTACGGCTTAAATCGAGATAAATAAGTACAATTAAAACAACTTTTTTTTTCCTTTCAAAATTTAGTACGGCACAGAAAGGGATAGTCTGAAAATTCACATCTGCTGTAATCAGGGTTGTCCTATTTTGTCCACCCCGGAAAAAACCGTCCCGGACTAAATGTCATTTTGTCCACTTTTTCAGTCAACTGAAAGTTTTAGCTAAAAATTTGAAGTTTGAAAGTAATAAATAGTTATATAGATTATTTCTATTCAAGTAATATTTTAATATAAACTTAGCATACACATAAAAATGTATATAAACAATTGATTGTAAAATATTTTAAAGTGAAAATGAAAAAAGGAAAATCAGTTGAAGTTTATGTAAGTGTATATATAAATCAAAAGAGTGTTAATAAGTTATAATGTCTGTAATAGCATTTATAAAAACAAACACATCAGCTGTAAATTTTAAGATGTTTTTCTGTGATATGGAGGTTTATTGCTCATAATAAATGAATTTATAAAATTAAAAAGTAGAAATAAACAATTTTTAAAGGTTGGAGTCTCAAAACATTAAAAATCTTATTTAAAAAAGAAGAAGAAGAAAAATTACTTGATATTAATAAAGGAAATGTTGACATGAATTGAAATCTGTTCTTCCAATACAAATGTGGTAATCAGGAACAGACTTTGAACCCAGCTCGGCTGTTCTTAGTCAATTTATTAGACCCCAATGAAGATAAATGGCTTTTTTAATGCTATCTACTCCTTTGCTCATTATAGCCTTTTCCGGTACTCTGTTCTGAGTACCCACAACCCTACTAAAAAAGTAATTTTTCTTAATTTGCGTAACATTAACATATCCATAAAACTATGAGGACAACATAAATATTTTACTATAGGGAGACATCAATAAAAACTCGAAAAATATAACAGTAATAAAATGTTTTTAATCTATACAGGGGCGCCCGCTCCCTTAGAGCAAGGGGACATCCTCCTAAAAATTGTAAAGACCCCCCTCAACCCCCAAGAAATGAAAAAAATACCCCTCAAACAACTACGCCATGATATCCCTTAGGTGGGCACCCCTGATCTATAAAGCTTTGTTTTGTATAAATGTCTCCATGCATTTCATTTGACTTTTCCATTGAGTTTAATTTCTACTATTGTGATATATAATGGTGTAATCTCGCCCAACAACTTATTCACATTGTTAAATTTTATAACTTTTAACTAAATTATGATCTAAAATTAGTTGCACCAATGTGTAATTAAACAAAGTTAACTATCATTCTATTTTAATTAAATGATTAATTCATAATAGAATGTATTAGAATTATATACTAATTTTATTACACCATAACAATAAATTTATGTATGGATAATCAGTTGATTTTTCATTTCGTTCATTTCGTCTAATTTTGTCCAATTTCTTCCTGCGTCCCGGACTTTTTGTGAAAAAGTGGACAAAGTAGCAACCCTGGCTGTAATTGAATACATTTCGGGTAAACAATTAAAAATGCTTAATTAAATGAATAAATTAGATAAAAGTACCAGAACTAATTAATACCATTTTCAATTCACTGATATATATCAATGTTTTTTAGACTACCATTATGTGACACGTGAAGAACGTATATCCTAAATCATTGAGACTTTGACAAACTGATATATACAAATATTCACTAGCAAAGAATTTAGTACCGATAAATTGGAATGAAACCATTTCTACAGAGTTTTATGATGTTTACAGCAGTTAGGGCTCGCATCGACCGACAGAGGGCATGTTAGTAAACACTATTCAGACACGTCAAATATATTTCAATTTTTCCTTTATTACCGTCTCCACTGAGCTATTGTATCATCCGTTTACTGATCCAGACGAGTAATACGAAATTCATGAACACTGCCCTCCTATCCATTTCAGGGTGGAGAGGTTGAATTTCCCAAAGTAGGGGGGGGGGACTACGTGGAGAGGGTCATCAACGATTTCTTCATTCGGTCAGCTTTCCCATTCATTTCTGTTTGAAGAGAGCGATAGCAAAAAGGGGTCATTTGCCCGACAAAATCGATACCGAAGGAGTCACGTATAATTGGCGTCGGATAGTCCCCGTTTTTCCGGCACGGACGGTTTGCTTGGTAACACGCAAAAGGGATTTTTCTTTTTTGGTCATTATGCATGAGAAAATCTTTTCATGCTTCTGAAAGTTACACTGCAATGCATTGAGGAAGTTTTTGCTGTAGTACCCAGCAGGTTTATCATTTTAACTTTCTCCAGGGAAGGAAATATATATATATATATATATATATACACACACACACACAAGGTGTATCAGTACAGTGTTTACAGACTTTCAAGGCGGATAGAGTGCACCTAGACGATGGGCAATCATATAGCAATGCATGGTCGGAAATGCTTTCCTGACGCGATAGTGACGACACAAAACACAAGAAAGATAGGACCAATAAGAGGAGAAAACATGTTAATTATTTTTAATACATTAAAAATGCTGGTAAGTTTTTGTCTGGTGTGCACGATAGATGTCGTTACGTAAACCGAAGCATCAGTTGACGGTGCATGCGCACACGCGGTTTTTGTTGCCGTGCTCGCTTTGACGTTCAATTCTCACTGAGCCGGAGATTGAGGCATGCATCACGGCCCGGGAGAGTAATAACTTTGCGAATACCTACTTTGATGACGATCGTTGGCTCCTTCATGTTCTTTTTTCTTAGTTTTTTGCTGTACTAAGGATAATAAGAATGGATTTTTCTCTTATTCGTGTCTTGTCTTTTTGGTTATTTGTGTTGCCACTACCGTGAAAGGGGAAGCGTTTCTGACCATGCACTGCTATGTGGTTTCCCATCGTCTAGGTGTACTCTATCTGCCATGAAAGTCTGTAAACGCCATACTGATACACCCTATATATATATATATATATATATATATATATATATATATATATATATATATATATATAGGGAGAGAGAGAGAGAAAGAGAGAGATAGGCAGGGCTCAATTAAAATATCAGGGAGCCCTAGGCCATATACTTTTTCGGGGGTCCTGTGTAGTCAACCCTTGCAATTTTAGCCATTGCCGAAAACAGTTTTAGCTATTAGTTTTAGAAAAAAAAAAAGAAATTTGGGGCCCCCTAAAGAGTGGGGGACCTAGGCCATGGCCTAGTTGGCCTATTCAGTAGTCAGGCTCTGGATATAGGGTCGATAACCTCCGGTCGACTATTATTTCTTTCAGGACAAAAATCCCTCAGAAGCAATGCAGCATAAAATTTCCCGAATAGACTAAGAAATTTTTAAGGAAAATTTTCCTGGCTCCTAAGATTTTGCAATTTTTGTCGGTGCCTGTATACACTGTTGATTCTCTGTTTAACGACGCTCTACAAGTATTTAACAACTTTCTCTATTTAAAGACGACTTTTCACTGTCCGGACCCTCTACGGTAGTTTTTAGAAGAAAAAAAATATATATGTTTAAGGACGCATTTTACAAAGGACGATTTTTGTGTTCTTTTGAAAATCATTAAATAGAAAATCAACTAAATATATATTGCATCTGATTTGCAAAAATGAAAGATTTATAAAAATAAAGGCAAAAGGGAAATTTTGACATTATTTTATTTTTATACAAGAGACTAACACTATTTTGTTAAATATCGTTTGTTTTGTTTAGTTCAATTTCAAGTAAAAATCGGATTCATTTTTCTTATAAGTGATATTCCAGCAGTTAAAACGCTTTAAAAATGTTAGGGATTCATTTCCTCTTCATAAGGTATATTTTCATCTGATGGTCAAACGTTAGTCCTTTTTCAATCAAATCGGATTTTTGTTCAACCGGATAGATCCTGTGTCTGATTATTCGTAAGGTTTGACTTTACCAGAAGAGAAAAATTAATATTTTTTTTTTGCTGAACGTAAGAAACATGTAAAAAATCACAAAACATTAAAACGTACTCAATCAAACCTCATTTACCCAACGTTGAACCAAAACATAAGCTACATTCACCCACAGAATCCGATTCATCCACAGTTTACAACTCTTGACACAAAGCCAAAATGTTTTTTTTTTTCTTAGTTCATCATTGTTACTAATTATAAACTTCAAACATTCAGGCACCTTTTTAAAAATAACAAAGTCGGACGCTACACCTCTGAATTCCTAACTCAATATCCGCCATAATGTTGTACTCAACTGCTTTTCAACTGGATGGTGGCAAGGGAAAGGAACTCATTAGAATCTTCGTGCTCAGGCAGGAAGTGTACTCGGTGTTCACCCTTATCATTTATGGAACCTCAGAACTCAGGCACGAGGGGGAATGGTAAGATACCCCGTTATGAATCATTCCATAACCACGCACATCTCATTAGTTAGCGACACAATGCGAGATTTTTTTTTTCTTTTCCATCAAGAATGTGCCTTTTAGTTGATGTTTTCGCTGATGAGTCGTCTCTTAAAGGCACGATGTGTATATTTTGCACCATTTTCCAGCAAAGTGTGAAATAATTGCGTTTGAATCCCCCAGGGGGTGGATATTCCGAAAACAAAAGTAATGGCGAAAATTCTGAAAACTACGTTTTTTGCCCAATTTTCTGTGAGCGAAGGAAAATGAGTGAAGTTCTGTTTATGTAAACGTGGTGTGGACTGGGCGGTGAAACGGTTGACGTCTGCTTGCCAAATTATGGGATGTGTGCGCAATTTACGATGAAATAAAAAATACTTCAGCACGAATTTTACTGATATTGGGTTTATCATCAAAATGTTTTATTTTTCTTTTAGAATGGTGACACACTTAAGAGCTTCTACGAAACCAATTTAGAATTTCGCAGAACTGTTTAAAATGCTGTTTGACGCATTAACGAAGAAAATCCTACTTCTTAAGAATGCGAAACCTGTTGCACGTGTCCTTTCCTGTAAGGGGAAACCACAAAAAATAAATAAATAAAGTTTGGCACGTTTTGAAATAGAGAGCTGATAAAAAATAAAATAAAAGTAAAAATCACTCAACATTCTTTTCGGAAATGCCGGATGGTTTTCTTTTCTTTTTTTTTTTTTTTTTCTTTTTTTCGAAATGGAAGTAAGACAAGGTTTTTATCAAAATTCGGTTTCTGAAAGTGGTAATGACAATATAGTACTTATTCAATAGAGGTGGGTAATGTCACGCTTTTTAATGATCTGTTCATCAGATGATCGTTCCTTTTTTATTTTTTTTAACCCGTGCATTTATTTCGTTCTTTTGAACGACTTCGTTCATTTAAAAACACATGAGGGTGATCTATCTGCGAGAGCTGCTAACGTACATTGAAACTGTTTCATTGGATCAGTAATATTATTTTTAGGAAAAGCAACTAAAATTACTTGAAAGAAAGAAAATATGCTAATAAGCATTAGTATAATAACTATTAGCATTAGATTATAATCTAATCATAAATATTTTATTTAGATTTATACGTAGGAACAAATTATAGTTCAACTTGTAAGATATTTATCGGTGGCCGAGTGATAAAATATCTTTTCCATTCCAAAAGTTGGAGGTTCAATTTCAGCATGGTAAAACAAAAGTAATCAAGTTTTATTTTTTAAAATAATAAATAAATAAAATTTCGTGACGTCAGAAAATTTGCAAGTTGATCTTAAGAAATGAAAAAAAAAAATCATTGAATACTGTTTAATAAAGCATTTCCAGTGGTGAAAAATGAATGAATATAATAAGATATGAACTAACGTGAAATAGTACATTAATTCTAAAGAGAAATATTATATCGCCAAGTGTAGTAGTATAGTCATAGAAGAAAAAAAAAACAACAAAAAAAAACAAAAAAAGAAAAATTTTTAATGCGTATTTTAGGTTAACATAAAAATAATATCAAAAGAAATGAAAAAGACTATAAATTAAGAAATTAAATACGAGTAAAAACTAACAAATAAATGTTAAGCAGTTTATAATACAAAGCACAAGAATAAAAAAAATGTTTATGATAACGAAAAGCTGAAGAGCAAGTGATGCCGAACGCTTTTTAATATAAAATATAAAAGATAAATAAAACTATTATGGTTACTTGTGTAGTGTAATTTTAAGACTAATCAAAGTTCAAATAAACGAACTAATGGACTGAAACAAATGTGCTTCCATAACAATATTCCAAAACATTCACCGTTCAAAAAAAAAAAAAAAAAAAAAACGGTCGTTCATTTTTTAGGAGACTACTAAATCGTGAGTTTTAAGGATTCGGTCTTTTAGACCCGTTCGTTAATGAACAACACATCCACATGACACCGCTTTTTAGTGGAGGATCATTATTCCGGATTAGAAACTTAGAGAAGCTATTAGCTATTATTTTAACCGATTATTTAGCTAATTATGGAAAAATCATATTAATTAAAATAGCTGACAGTTGAATGTTTTTGGGAGGATACAAATCTTCAGCTAACCAGGGGTGCCCACAGGGGGGGGGGGATTATGGCGCAAGCTGCGCCACACCAAAATTTGGGGGGGGGGATTATATATTTTTTTAAATATGATTTATTTAAATTCATTTATTGATTTATTTATAAATCGAATTATTTATTTTAATTTATTTTATTCTGTTCATATTTTATTTCATTTATTTATTAGTTGCTATGTGTGTGTATGTTATTGGTGTAGTGCAGAACATTCTAATAAAATAATAATTAAAAATAAATAAATAAATAAATTTAAAAAAATTTAAAAATAAATAAATATTTTTTTTAAATAAATCAAATAAAAAAAAGAAAGCTAAAATAAAAATAAAAAAGAGAAAGAGGGTTGAGAAAAATTGGGGGGGGGGGGGAATTCGCGCTATTGAACTTGGGGGGGCACCCCTGAAACTAACTGTAAATGTGCAACATACCTTGAAGGATAAAAAATCATGGGATACCATGAAAAAATACAGTATTTGAAAATAGTAGTAAAATAGGGAATGTATTTCATCCTAGAGGGATCTTTTTCATACTGAGATTCATAAACACTCACACCAAAAGGGCTGAATAGATAAATTCATAAAGTAGTAAAGATAGGTCTTCTTACAATCGAGCCAAATAGCGCAAATTTTCACGATCAAGTTTAACTGATATGGTAACGTGGAGAAACAGCTGGTTAAATGTTCGGTAAAATTCCAGCTGAATTAAATTTTCAGTAACGAAACGTTGAATTAAAATAAGTTTCAAAAACGTAACGGAATCCCATGGAATAACATAAACCATTTTATCCATTGAAACAGCCAAGTAAAAACTTTTTTCCCAGAAATGGAAAAAGGAATATTAATTTAATCTTCGTGTAAGAGTTGCAGATTACATGAAAGAAAAGGAAGACCTCTTAACCCCGTCAGGCTTCGAAAGCAAATCAGTCATGTCTTCAAAAAAAAAAGAAATATGAGAAGGGTTATCCATCAAAATGAGAAAAATAAGTTTCACGCGCAGCACGGAACCAACTTATTAAAAACAAGACGAAATGCACTGCACTTTCACTGTGAAGAAATGCACTATTATTTGTGACTGAATTTCATGTTTCAAGAACGCGACGTAACAAAATATTTATTACTTTATTTCAGGAATTGACTCGCGAAAATCATTTTCGGTTATAGTTCGTTTCTCATCAACTGATATTTCATCCTATTTTATGTTACAAAGTTTCGGTAGGAGATTGAATAAGTGAAAAGATGAACAAGGTCGAATTTCAAAGTATGAAAATATTTGCCCAGGATTAAATATTTCATCTTCTTGAAAAACTATTTTCTCTCTAAAAATAACCGCGTTCTATCAATTTTGTAAGGATTCAGTTTTTCCGAAGGAAAAAAAAAAGATGGAAATTATTACTTTAAGGGATGTTAATATTTATGATTGAAATATTATTGAGAGGGAAATATATTTTGCTCTCATTCTTTTCTTTCCCTTTTTTACTTCATTTTTCAAAAAAGGAGGTATTGTATTTGCGAAAAATGTTCACTCAAAAATTGATTTTAATTTCCATACTGCTCATCCCCGAATGAATGTTGAAGTTTTTTTTTGTTTTTTTTTTTCGACTCGACCACACGTGGATAAGTGCCTAAGAACATATAGACACGCGAAATATCCATTTTGACGCTTCCCGAGTTAGTTACAACGAGTTTTCTCGTGACGTCTGTATGTACGTATGTATGCGCATGTGCGGATGTGCGTATGTATGCCGCATAACTCAAGAACGGTATGTCGTAGAAAGTTGAAATTCGGTACGTAGATTCCTAGTGGGGTCACGTTGCGCACTTCCCCCTCTGGTTGAGTTCGGGTGTTTTTAAGAGGGTCTTTTGCCCCTATTTGGGGGGAAATCATTGTTAATTTCGTTGGAAACTCAAGTGGAGTTACAATTTGGCGGACACTTGCAATATATCGCCAGTCTTTTGGTTGCCAAGTTTTGTCGCCAACTTGGCGACAACTTTGGCGATTTTTTTTTAAATCTGAATTTAATTTCGCCACTGCTGGTGATATTTACAGAGTAAACTATTGACTCACATTAAAAATGCCAATAATGGGGAAATGACATGAAATTGGAGAAAAAGGAAGTCATGTGAGGCACACATAAGCTCGTTTTCTTAAGGAGGGAGGACGTTCTTAATTGAGGTGTAGTACTAGAAGCAGTAGTTACACTGAATCAATTTGAAGAAATGCTAGTTCAGAAATGAAATGCAGAAAAGATTACGTTTTCACATGAGACAAATGAAGGGGGAAAACTAACGCAACAATGATAGAATTTTTCAAAACTGGTGCGAACTTAATGAGAAAGAAATTATTACTTCCAAAAACATAAACATTGGTGATAGAAATATTTGAATCTTTAAAATAAGTTTTAATAATTTTTTAATAATGTATCTGTAGGGAGAACGAAATATTTTTAAGTCAGGTATAGTCTTAAAAGACGTTTTTTATTACAGCATTTTCAAACTTTTTCTTCCAAATAAAGTGTGATATGGCTATTCGCTTTTATTATTGGGTTAGATTAAGATTAAAAAATGACAAAAAAGATCACATTTCTATATCACAGGTACAACTGAATGGGAAGTTACAATGAAGAAGTACTTTCGCCTTCATCTTTTATATATTTTAATGAGTGGAGAGTGAGCATAAAGTGCTTCTTCTTAAGTTAAGACACGAGAAGGTCAGTAAACAACATCGCAACCAGAGACGGTTTGTATTGATTTCTTTCAAGATTCATGCCTCCCTTTATGTACAAAATCTGTCCAAAATTGCAATAAAGTAGTCCTTTTCTCTCATATTTGTACATATTTTAATTAGTATATACTTCAAAAGTATTTTGTTTTCGCTAAAGAAGCAAACGAGAATCGAGGAGGCCAGAGAACAACATCGAAGCCAGCTGCAGTTGATAATGATTTCTTTAAAAATAATTTACTTCGATTTATATGCAAAATTATGTCTAGAACTAAATTGATTCTGGTAAGCCAGAAGTTACTAAAAGTTCGAGGTGCACTGTAAAATTACAGTGCAGCTGGAACTTTTAATAATTTTCACGGTCAACCCATATAAATCACATTTCATTGCACGGATAACTAAATAAACATCGATAATCAAACAGAAATAAAAACAGAAATAAATATGCAAGTGAGCATTAATTATAATGACGATTGGTTCTATACTTTGACTTCCTAACTAACAATGCGACACACAACTCAGTTTGTAAAGGACATCTCAGAGGTGCAGACGCAAATGGAATATTTATAGTATGTCAAAATACACATTTTGGAATATAAAATGTGTATTTTGACATTCTATAAACCAACTAAGAAATAAAAATGTTTATCTTTGTGCAGAAAAAGTAAAACGTTAGATTATGCCGAAACAGTAAAACGTTAGATGATCAAAACTAAGCTACTAATGCACAAATTTTAAAATTTCTACTAAACTTAACTCGGAAGATTTTCAGCTCGATGACTTAAATAAGCATTTTCGTGGTTACAATGAGAGTGGTAGAACTTTTAACACAGTATCGAATAAGTGAAGGTTTTGTAAAAACATCTGCAGAAAAATCAAAGACTGCGTAAACTTTAACTTTAAGAACTGGATTTTGTATTTAAAGATAGGTACTTCTTTCTTTGAAATGAATCAACTATTATCAAAAGTCACATATAAATTGTTTTAAAGTAACATTAACTGTTTTAGACCACTGACATTCTGCATTTACTGAAAGAAAGTCTAATAGATGCAAAGACTTACAAATCAAAAGATAGCCCAAATTTTTGTCTGGTTCAAACAACTGGTTGTGGGTGAGGAATTCACTTTAGCACTGAGATACAGTGAAACCTGCGTAAGTTGACCACTTGCGGTGCACTACTTTAGTGGTCAACTTAAACATGTGGTCAACTTTCTAAGGTTGATTTATATGATAAGGGCTCATTCCGTGCCTGAAAAAAGCGATCAACTTAGACAGGTGGTCAACTTCACAGGTTTTACTGTACCTTACTCCCGAAAATCTTGCGTTATATCCTTCGACTAAGTGACTTCGCTTTGTAGCGCGAGTCAACAGGAAATAAAGCAGTCCAATAAAGGGCTTAATGTGTTCAGTGACAGCAATCAGAGACTTTGTAATTCGCGGTGCAATACTTGGTTGCACGCAAAAATGATTTTTAAAACATCTTTGTTTTTATAAATGAAAAATAGCAACAGCATTATATTGATGTCAATAAATACATAAATAAAATAAAAAGAAATGAAACAATCAATAGCAAGATACTTTGTTTCAGTTTTAAAATCTACAATGAAGGCATAAAATGTTTTCCTAATAGCTTTTGAAACACGCAAACCAATAAGATGGGGCCAATTAGCCAAACCTGAATGTCAGCCAATATCAAAAGGAAATATATACAGCTGTCGCTGTTTTAATACATTATATATATATATATTTTTTTCAAACATTACCGGCTAGAAAAATTCAATGACGTGAACTTGACTCACAAGACGCATAAGTTTTCATTCGCCGGTATTGTCGTCAGATTTCCATAGAGCTAGAAACTGCCATCTCGTTCAAGTAATAAACATGAAAACAATGCATATCAAAGGAATAAGGAAGTTTTGATGCATGCCCAAAAACAATGGAAGGATATTCGGTGGTTTCGGCTTAATAAGACTTTGTGAATACAAAGCGATGCCGATAGATGGCGTGATATAACTTGATGAGAGAATGTAAATTATAGAATTAGCAAATAGAAATCCCGTGTGTGCGCGCGATGTCTGCAGTATATTTATTTTCAAAATTTCTATATGTATTTAAAGCTGATAATAATATTATTATTATTATTATTATTATTATTTTTACATTTCAGAAAAAAGTTTTAACTAATTGTTTTGATCGTTAATAACACGCTGTTTTGTTAGAAAGCTAGTTATAATTCTTAGGAGAAAGATACGTAAAGGTTAACCCTACTGTATATAAAGAAGGAAGTTACTCCCAATAGTTTTTACAGGCCAATCGGAAATAACTTTCTACCACGTTCAACAAATGTTAGCGTCCATAAAAAACTACTTAATCATTTTGATTAGTTAATACCTTTCTAAGACTGGAGGAAGTATAATACATTAATGTTTAAGTACGGGAAACATCATTCGTCCCTCCCCTCCCCCCCCCAAAAAAAACAGGGGGGGGGGCTAAAAGTAAATATTTTCAAAAGGCGAAAGGCTTTGCTTAATTTCTTTTCTTTAACTAATCTCAATCAAAAATAATTTTAACGAAGCAGCAATAGAGAAAAATTGTCGTACAAAGGTTAGTACTTGCTTTCCCGCTTGTAACCTTAATTTCGTGATTTTTCTCGATGAATTTATAAATTTTATTTAGTCCAACAGAGAGTAAAATTTCCTGAATTGGCGTCCTTTGACGTTCTAATTTGGCTTTTAAAACTATTTTGCAGCGTTTCATGGGGTAAACTATCCTGAATTTTGTCATTTGATATTTTCATAAGACATTCCAAATTTATTTTTCGACTTAGCATGAAGTAAACTATTTTAATTGTTATCCGTTAACGTTTTAATAAAACATTCGATCTTATTTTCTATTTTTGCATGTGATCAACTTTCCTGAATCGTTGTTTTTATAATACACTTAAATCAGGTTTCTCATTGAAATTGACATTTCTGAAAGAAATGCTTATAGCTTCGTAAATATATTTGCAACCTTTAAAAATCTGTATGCAATAATTGTATTTAGCAAGTTAACTGTTTCGTTGAAATTCGGAGTACTTTCTTATTTTTACGATAGTATTTGTGAACAATAAATCTCTCTCCCCCCCCCCTAAAGTAGCTGTTGACCCCTTAATGCACGTGTAATTGAATCCTTACTGGAAAACGATCTGAAACATATTCGTTATATGACCGACGTTACTGAACAATTGGTCAAGAATTTCTCAATAAATTTGGCAAAGTGGGTTTTTAAAATTGTTAGAATACTTATTGACTGTATCGTGCACTAGTTCGTTTCCCTTATTGATTTATTGGTTATAACAATGTTTAAAAAAAAAAAAGCAATTGATTAACTTACAAATAACTTTTAAACAAAACAAATGAAAATTTGACAAGATTCTTGGGAATTTTTCCGTGGTCAAAGAACGATCTTCATGCCTATCAGTCTCTCTTTTCGCCTGTTTATGTATGTTTGTAATGAAAACATAAATTTGAATCAGTTAAAAAGCGTCAGATACGAATTCACTTGAAAACAGTAAGTTGAACCAATACAAATAGTGCAAATTAATAGACGGCATATGTTTAAAAGAAAAAAAAGGGGGGGGGGGCTCAATTGATTCAGTTTTTTTTTTTCGAATTGAAATTTCATCATCATGATTTCCGATTATTTTTATTTCTTTAATTGTCAGAACAACTAATCTTTGATGCATTTAAGTAGTACTCAATTTTTTTAATGAAAAAGTTATGAAAACCTTATATTTTTAGAATAGTATCCCGTTATAATCGTGGAGGAGGGGATAGGTCCCTTCACATTACTTAGAAAGAATAAATAAAGCGATTCGAGATCCGGCACAAAGGGTCACGGAAAATTGATTAACAACAAAAAATTATAACACGACTAAATCAATTTGAATCATCTTCCCCTTCCTCTCAATAGGGTTATAGAAGCGGTTAGAAGATTAGTTCTCTGAAAGTTATTAACAAAATTGTCTTTAAAAATGAAAAAAGAAAAAAAAAGAATGTAAAAATCATTAGAAATGACCTTAAAATAAAACATAATATTATGAAAAATTAAGAGATTAAGAGTAAATGTTCTGCATCAGATTTGTTATTGTTATAAATTAGGAAAAAATATGTATGTCCTCATTCATTTATAAATTTAATAAAAAATAAAGCAATAATTGAAACACTCATTGACTTTGTGAATAAAATAAAATAAATAAATAAATGACAAAATTAAATAAGAATTGACTAATATTTATTTAAAATTACATACCAGGAAATCATAATTATATTGCATCGTAAAAAATATTTTGATTTAAAATCGCTTCAAGACGAAAAGCAAATTCTTAAATCTCGAAAAACTCCTTTCAACCTCAACATCTGCTGTTAAAGCATATTTAAAATAACAAGATTCACCTGACGCATACGTGTTCTAATGAAAATTCTCTTTCTGAGTTGAAGTGTCAAAAATCGACTTCAAAGAATCAAATACAACCCTTTTTTTCGTGAAAGAAAGAAAATGTCTCCAAAATGAAAAATATCACTCATTTATTTAATAAAATTTAAAAAAATTTAAAAAAGGAGGGAAGGGGGCTCAAAAAGGACAAAAGCAGAAAAACGACCTGAAAAATGTTTCTAAAACATCTACAGAATGAAAAAATAAACAAAAAGAAAATCCCTCATAATCTCTTATGTAAGAAAAAACAACAACCAAAAATGCAAAAAATAAAATAAAAAACATTTACCACCATTATCCTATACCAGGTTCTTTTCGTAGATAAGGTCGTTTGGTGAATCAAAATATTTTGAATCAGGTTGTGATCAACCCATTTTTTAAGATTTGACTTCCATTCAAATTGAAAACATTTTCTTACTTTAGAAAATAAATGTTTTTACTCGAATGGAGTTCACACTTTTTTAAGATAGAAGAAGAAAAAAATCTAAGTGATATTTTTACCATTCCAACACGAGTTACAAAAACATTATTACATTAGAACAAAAATTCTTAGTTTATTATATGATATAGTTTAAAAGAATACTTTTACAAATAAATGTGTCCTTAAATTAATATAAAATACATGCACAATACTGTTGAATAAGTTTAAATAATCGAAGTTGGCACTTAAAAATACTTCATGCGTTACGATATTCAATATTCTGGCCATTCCACGGAAAACGGTCATTTTGTCACGCACGTGACGCCTCATATATTTCATTAAAAATAATACTTTAAAATATTAATTAACAATTGTTTATTTTGTTTGTAAATTGTTAAAATAAACAATTAACAATTGTTTATTTTAACAATTTACAAACTTATGTGTGATTGCTTAAGCAAAAAATTTCGTCATCACTCTTTAAAATTATTACTTTTTAATGAAATATATGAACCGTCACGTGCGGAACAAAGGGTTGACTTTTTCGCGAAATGTCTCTAAAGCTATACAGACTTTAAAAGGTGCATACATAATTTTTTTTATCGTAATTTGAAATTATTTTACGTTGATTATGAACAAAGCACACTGCGAAAACGGAAAAGGAACATCAATTCGATTCAATAAGTTTATATCTGCAAAAAGTCTTTCGGCGTTGGAAGCACAAAACTAAGTTTTCCGAATTGTTTATGAAACAAATAAATGAACTGCAAAAAGAAGTATCTAAAAGGGAACTAGCTCCTACAAGTGTGGTTGTAAAACTATGCACAAAACGCCCTTTTGTTCTTCGGAATCCTAATGAGAGGATTTTAAACCGGCGAGGGGGAATCTTCTTCGATTGGAGGAAACGTATAACTGTAGGCTGTGTAATGCAGGGAAAAGAAGAATAAAAGAATAATTTTCCTAAAGGTAAGAGGTCACGTATTGTTGGTTTATTCCTTTTATTAAAAGGATATGCGGAATTCAATCTTGGAAACAGGAAGTGAAAATTGAATTCGAAACAAAATTTTAATTGATTGCGAAAGCGCATTTGAAATTGCTTTTAATTTCTTCTAAATTGAATAGCATCTCATTTTAGGAATTCTTGGAATTTCCGATAAATGCTTTTTCAAATTATTCGTCAGGTAGAAAATTAGTTCTGAGAATTGACTCTTTGAACGTATTTTCCTTTTTATTTGATATCTAGGAAAACTACAAGTATTTTCAAAAATATTATCGCAAATTGTCTGCTATTTTAAATATTTTCGAAGGATATACATATATTCATAAGCAAAAAAAAAAAAAAGATAGCTACTATCTAAAATTGGAAAACAAAACTAGTCCTTTTTTTTCTTTCACGAATTTTACGAGTTTTGTAAACACACGCACTTTTGTAACGTTAAAATAAGAAAATACGTAATGTTTTCCTTTACGTCAGCATTTAACTTTTTCTAATTAAAACCGTGTGTGATATTGGGCACGAATGTTTAACATCTATAAATATGTCACATATACATTAGGGTGGGTCGAAAAACACCTTTTTTTTAAAAATCAATTTCTAATAGCGCGGAAAACTTGCGCATTAGCATCCTAAAAACGGGAAAAATAATATAAAATTTATTTTTAAAAAATTGAAATCGCGCAAGAGCCCTCAAGTTGAGAGAAAATTTTTAAAAATCAGCAATTTTTAAAGACGTATATATTTTTCAAAAAATAATTTACTTAATTTCAAATAGTAAAAAAAATATACTTCGTAGTTTCGAAATGTATGGAAAAAACTTGGGGGCACATTGTCGTTTATTTGAATTCGCGCAGAAAGCCTTAAAATGCCATTTTTAAAGTATAAGTTCTATTACTTCAAAAACTCTTAAGCTGACAAAAAGCTATGAAAATTTACTATTAAACATCCGTTTTAATGTTTTACGTACATTTCTCTTCTGCTGAAATGACTCCGGACTCACCACGTGCCGGACCGTCATTTCAAATTTTTCCGGGGGAGAGGGGGAGGTCAAAGGATGCAAATTCAACGGAAGTTTCAACGGAAAACAGCAAAAATCACGACCACTCAAATGTAAATATATATTTATTTCTAAATTCGTGGTGGGAGCGATGGACCCCCCCCCCCTGACCCTCTAAATGACTGGCCTAATCAGATTGCGGGGGCAGCAAGTCGAGTCCAATTCACCACCCTACCCAATCAACCAACATCAAATATTCAATATCAAATATTCAAGTTATGGCACTGCTTTGACTTTCAATGAAGTTCAAAGTCTTCTGTTGCCGTATTTGACAACAATAGTAGAGGTATCTGCTTACACTTAGCCGATCAGTAAGTTCAGGATAATCTGCGACGTGAAACTTAATTGGTGATAGCTAGTAGAATCTAACGTGACGTACTACTGGCTGCTCATTTCAGACTTTCAGTATTCTCCTGAAGCCTAATTCTTGAATGTGCTGTGGGTAGTCCAATATAATCGGGACAACATATTCTCAGGATGACAAAAGAAGGAGTTTCTATGAATGACGGGATCGAGGATTTTTTTTAATGTTATCCGGAAAATGTCTTGCTGTTTGAATGACCTTTAGTATATGCTTCCGACCGTCTTTCATGGTATCATGCATCTTAATACCAAAACAAACAGGATCTATAATTTTCCAGCATCTTCATTACGCTTGTTGGACTAATTTGGGAAACATGAAGTCTTAACACCTAGTTAGCACAGTTAACTGTTGGGGATAACTGAGATGTCAGGGATTCTTAACAGCTCATTCTGGATCACTTCTTGAAGTTTTTCTGTGCTCGGGGAATAGAAATTTCAACGAAAGGGTAAAATATCCTTCAACAGAATATCGCACACAAATTGGGTAGGTGTTGAAAAGGGAGAGAACTCTACTTGCTGCTACATACACGTGGTGAGTCCCGAGTTAGTTTAACATAAAGGAAAAATAAGTAAAGCATTAAAAGGGATACTTAATCTTCTTTGAAAATCAATGTTCTGCTGCAAATTGAATATTTGATAACACACTCAATCGGTAGAGAGATGAGCAAAACTTGAGAGCCGCCAGTAGTACGTCAGGTTAGATTTTTCAAGCTTTCATTAATCAATTTTCAAGCCAAAGATTATCCTGAACTTATTGATCGGCTCAAGTGTAAGCTGATAACCACTATTATTGTTGTCAATTATGGCAACAGAAGACATTGAACTTCATTGAAAGTCAAAGCTCTGCCATAACTTGAATATATGATACCACACTCAATCGGTAGAGAGATGTGGAAAACTTGCAACAGAGGCTGCAAGCAACTATTGCGAGCATAAAAACCCAAAAGGTTTTCACACCACATAACAATCTGATAAAGAACATTTGATACGTAGTCAGAATTTGAAGAACTTCAGCATAATGAATCACACCCAAATTAGTTGGTTGATTACGTAGGGTGGTGCGTTGTACTCGACTTGCTGCCACCGCCATTTGATTTGGCCGATTATTTAGGGGGTTAGGGGGTGTTCCATTGTCCCCCACCACGGATTTGAGAAATAAATATGTATTTACATTTGAGTGGTCGTGATTTTTGCTGTTTTCCGTTGAAACTTCCATTGAATTTGCACATTTTGAAATGAAGTTCATGCACATGGTGAGTCCTGAGTCATGTCAGCAGAAGAAGAATGTATGTGAAACATTAATAATGTAATATGTTTAATAGTATATTTGGAAAGCTTTATGTCAGCTTAAGATTTTTTTAAATAACATAACTTTTACTTTTAAAAATGGTATTTTAAGGTTTTCTGCGCAAATTCAAATGATCGACAGTGTGCCCCCAAGTTTTTTCCATACATAACGGTAACTACAAATTGTTTTTTATACTACTAGAAATGAAGTAAATTATTTTTTGAAAAAATATGCGTCTTAAAAAATTGCCGATTTTCTTTAATTTTCTCTCAATTTGAGGGCTTTTGCGCGATTTAAAAGTTATTTTATAATTTTTTTAATTATTATTCCTGCAAACAGGATATTAAAATGCGCAAGTTTTCCGCGCTATTAGAAATTGATTCGAATAAAAAAGTGTTTTTCGACCCACCCTAATATGCATCCTATCATCTACAGCAAATCCAGAAACAGTTTTTATACAGTTTACTACTTTTATTAACGAACAAATGTCGCATAATTTTAACCAATTCAAAATGAATCGTATTGTAGATTTTTAACATGTTTGTAAATTAAATTAATATGAATTTTCAATTTTCTTTACATCTCCTTTAATCGAAATTTTCTATGCGAATTTGAAGTTATATTTAGATCTTCGTGTCAGTTAACCTTTGAGAAATAACGCAAACCATTGTGCGGTAACTAACGTAAAGAAAAACGTTGTGACTCACAAATTACAAAATATATTGCACACGCGTCTTTTGGGGGATGCCACAAACAGCACGCATGCCATATATTTCGCAAATTTATGTGTCACACCGTTGTTCTCTCTCATTTATGCAATCTTTGTTGAATAAAATGAATACATTAGGTTTTCCTTCTTTTTTCTAAACAATCTTAAGGTAGTTTAGAATGTCCGTATTTATTTTTAAATCAAATGAGATCCTTAAGCGCACTGGCAAAAGATTTGGTTGAATTTTAACTAAAAATTAAGTATAAGTTAAAAACAGTTTTATTGTATAAAATCTTTTGATCGAAAAATGTCTGACGATTTATGTACTGACGCGGAACTAAAGTGCTCAACAGTTTGTTTTGTACATATGTATTTCCCGTCCAATACATCAACTATTGTTTGATATCTTATCATTACACAAGCACACGCGTATTTCATATATATATATATATATATATATATATATATATATATATATATATACTGGTGTCGAAAAGTTAAGCATAATTGATAATAATGTGGAAATTTATAATACATATATATAATAAAATCCAAGTCAGAAATTTTCATTTTCTATAGATAAACTTGTCAGCAATCGGATCTCAGTTTTAGGTATAAACCTAAACAATTAGTATCATGGTTTTTACAATTGAAATTGAAACAATTTAAATTGCAAAAAATAAGTAGGCAAGGTTTTTTTTTTTTTTTTACAGGTTTTTTGTACAAATTTGGCGAAGAATTTTCAGAGAAACTTCTACTTTGTAAATACGTACTAATAAACTAAGTAATAATGAAAATTGTGCGATATTTGTTTCGAACTTGCAGTAAACACTCTCTTGGCCTCTTGAGGATTATATTTCAACGGATTTTTCAAGAGTAAATCCCGTGAACAAGTAGAAATTGAACTTTCTGGGGGGGGGGATGGGAAAGAAAAGAAAGGCAACATCATAATCATCTTGCCACATACTTTTCTTTCTACGCACCGAAGTGTTGTATTTTGTAATTTCCGAAAAAAATGTCTAAACGTTTCTTTACAATTTCATATCAAAATATGTTGTTATCATGGATACGTTTCTGCATACGCATTGCCAGATATAAACTATTATAGCATAGTGAATTTATCAAGACATAGATTTAAAAAAATAATAATAATAAAGTTTTTCTTAAGAGTCTAAAACCCTAACAGTTAACCCTAACTATACGTTTCAAAATTAGTCACTGCAACTAATAGCAATTAAGAATTAAATACAAGGTTAGGCTTTACAGCAGCATTTCTAAACATGGTGGTTTTCATCTTGACGAACAAGTGTGTACTTAATTGACAATATATCCTTTAAAGGCAGCCCCCCCCCCCATCAAAACTGCAGAAAATGTTGCAAGGTGCACACAGCGATCAATGTACAACAGTTGCCCCTCCACTCGCCTTGTACCGTCTTATCATCCAATCAAGTTTTGCATCGTTTAGCATCTAGAATAAGCTATCAGCACACTAAGCTACCCGACAACCTCTGACAACCACTACAATAAATATTCAATCACAACCTCAGCTTCCCATTCTACCCTGGTGTTTATTGAGTGGAGAAGCGAGAAACCATTTTTACGGCTGGGTTCCTGTAATGTCCTTTAAATTGGGACATCTTTTAAAGTCTTGGAAGGGCGTTAATAGAGGGGTATAGGACTCCCCGTTCCTGGGAATGTTCGTCTGCTTGGGTGATGATGAATGAATATTGAACGCAGCGTTTTCGGGATGCGGAGATCCTCCCTTCCCCACTTTTCCCGTAGAACTTAACGACCTTTCAAAGTAGATTGGAAACAAATGCTTTAATAATGGCTATTGGGGTATTGTTCGGTTCTATTCAGGGTTTCAAATCGCAGCTTAGAGATATTCACGAGGGGGGAGTTTTTATCAATGTGCCGACGCTAATGTATTGCTGAAAGAATAATTCCCAATCAGTAAACCTACCGCTTCCATTAAAGACATATTTGATGTGGTCTATTTTATAAATGTAATCTGCATAGCCCATAACTTACTGCAAGCAGGGGCGGACTGGGTCCCCCAAGAGGGCGCCAACTTGGCTCTCAAAAGGGCGCAAAAAAAAAAAAAAAAAAAAAAAAACACGAAGGTGCACACGTTCAGGTAACAAACTAAATATAAAACAAAATAAAAAGAAAATTTCGAGCGCGCAAAAAAAAAAAAAAAAAAAAAAAAAAAGGCGCTCAATATCAAGGACTTAAAAAAAACCCAGGGTGCATAGGTTTGAGGGCGCCAAAAAAAAAGATAAAAAGATAAAAAAAAATTCACACAGGTTTGAAGGCGTAATAAAAAAAAAAGCGAAGGCGCAAAAAAAAGGGAGGGGGGCGCGAGAGGGCGTTCGAGAGCACAGAGGGCGTTTGAAAGTGCACAGGTGGGAGGGCGCATCGGCCGGCGGGACAGCCCTAAGTGATGAAAATCAACGTTACGATAGCTCAATTTTGCAAATCTATTGCATACACGCCTTTGTTGGTTACAAGGTATCTTCTTTTCAATTCTGAAGAAGTTTTTAATGAAAGAAGTGATGATTGCATTATTTGTGAAAGCTATCTTACGCATTCGGGGTTTTGTTACACTGTTCCTTGATGGTTTCTGCACAAAGGCAACCGTTTCATTTTCAAAGTCTACTGCTGAGGCAAGACTAGGGATGTTTCATAGTGTTCCAAGTAGAGCAAAATCTTCAATCTAACCCCGTAAGGAAAAATATAGAGTTGAAGATGGCAACAACACTCAAACGGTCCCTGCAATGAACACAGAAAAACAAATCAGATACCACTGAACCACGTTGAACGAAGCGTGCTTTGAGTCACTCACATTGATAGAAATTTTGTTCCCATGTTTGAATTACGCTTCTTTAAGAGCACTGTAATTATGCTACATAACTAAGAAGTTCAATTAAACTCATTTTCAATTGATTTGGTCTTTATTTGAATATTGATGTGACACACGGCTGTGCCAATTTATCACACCGGCAAAGATACGCGCTCTGGAATCTAAAAGTTACAGGTCTGGCATCGTCATCATTACCTCCTATAGTAGCCAAATTGAATGATTCAACCTATAAATGTGCATCAGTAATTGAAACATCAATAAACCCAGCACCTGGCAACATCCCTAGCACCAGCATTGGCAACAATCTAAGAGGGAATAAAATACTTAATGAGCAGTTGGGAACATACGAGTATACAACTCGCAGTAGAATTTAATGAAATTTAAATATTGTACGTTCACAGTGGTTTTAGTTTAAAACGTCAAACGACAACTTAAATCTGTATATATTGTCATTTCTAATCCCTAAAAATACATTATCGATAAGTTGTTACATTTCATATTACTTATCAGTCATTGTAAAAGCTGCTTATCAGTCATCTTCCCACATGTTTCACAAAATATATTTCTTAATTTGGTGCCAGTATTAAAAAAAAAAAAAAACAACTGGTAAATATACACTATACCAGATTTTTAAAATTGCCTTAAATCTGACACACATCACAAGTTTAAACCAAACTATTTTTAAAAAATATTGAAAATGCTACAAAGAAAGGATACCCAAAAAACAAACAGTAAATGTAACGAGAAATTAAATTATTTTCAAATCATGGACTTTGAGTATAGTATTTCTTTAAAAAATGTTATTCTACAGTAGTCATTTTTAAAATATGGCATTGAAAAACGATTATAATAATATATAGAACTTCTGCGTTCTTGATATTTCAACAGGTCATAATATGATTCATAGTACCAAAAACTGCAAGAATCTAAAAAAAAATTTCAATTTCCTGTCTTACATTAATTTTGTCAAGAACACACTTTATCTCTAACGACGTTCAAAGAACGGATTTGAGTGTATCATTACTATAAAAAATACGCATCGTACAGTAAGAATCAATTCGAAATATACTGGAATCAGACTATAATCATAAAATGAGTTTACGCGCTTTAAATATTTCAAAAAGTCATTAAACTGTTTAAAATATACTTCATTTCAAAAAAATTGCCGTATTTTCTTTTTTATACAAGTTATAGAAGGAAAACACCTTATCCCTAAGGGACGTTGAACACGTAATGCGTTAAACGCCTGCGTCATTCCTTTAAAATTCTAGTACACAATACTTATTAAAAGAAATTGAGTACGATTTTAATCATACTTTGAATTTGTGCGCTCTTATTATTTCAACAGCTCATCAAGTCAGTTCAAAAAACTCTGCTGTTTCTTCCAAAAATCCAACCAATCTTCTTTTGTTCGTGAATTATATTGAGATAACCAGGACTTAACTTCTTGTAAAAGAAGTGCAGGAGCTCTATAGTTGCCACAATTGTTTTTCCACACAAACAGCCTGAATTTCTTTTAAAATGTTCAAATTTGAATAAAATTGACAAGAAGTGTAGGAGCTCCGCTCCCATGAGTTGCTACGGAATTTAAGCCCCGAAGAAAGCACCATATCTTTATAACAGAAGTTAAATTTGTTCCTAATTTTCGTTTTAACGTTTAAGGCAGCTTGAATTAAATATCTGAGAAACAAGATTTCATTTTAAGGGAAACATAAAAAGTACATTTAAAAGTTCTAAAGCGCTCATCACTTCATTATGGAATCAATAGTTCCTCAAAACGTCTGCCAAAGGAACGAGCCTACATCTTTAAAAATACGATTCCTATTATAGTAGCAGTGAAGAGTTACTTTGTTGTCAGAGGAAATGGCAGTCCGATCTGAAAGACTTTTCTATTGTTTATTTTATCTGTTTCGTAAATGGCAACTTGATACCACGCAAGGAGGAGAGAAAAAGAAAAAAATGAAAAGCGATGTCTAAATCCCCGATTTCTGGAAAGTAAATAGCGCTGTAACCTGTAAAAACTAAATTTTCAATAAATTTCAGAAATGAGATTTTATTTAACACATTTATATTATTAGATTGAGAGAAAGAGAAAAAAACTGAAAAATGAAGACTAATTTATATTAATAATGAAAGATTCAAATGGGAAAACGTAAATACATTCAGAAACATTTTTGTGTTGCATGCATAAAAAATTCATGAATGTTTTTCTTATACTTTTTCTTAAGAACAATTTGTAATTTATTATTTATTCCAAAAGCAAGAAGTTGAGAAATATAAGACAGAAAAGGAGAAATAAGAGACAAAATGGTCCTATTTATAAGATAAAAGTAAAAAATTCAAACTTATTTTCTCCAAACCGAAAACTACCAGAAAATAGCAAATAAAACACGTCAAAAAGCTTTTCCAACATAAAACACGAAGAAATAACTAAGCATTAAGTGACAGGATTAAAATAGAAGATTTTCGAGGAAACGTTGAAACAGTAAAATGAGAATAAAGTCATAAACCACTTGAATGTTGAAGAAAAAATAAAAACAGCACGAGGAATTCAAAACATTTCACAGTAAAAAAGAATGGACGTTTTTTTCCTCTCTTTCCATTAGTAATAATAGATTAATTTGTAAAAATGGAGAGTGCTTGTAAAAGGAGTTGTGTAAACTTAAAAACATTAGATTAATAAAGTTTTAATCTTTTGTGAACATTATAGATAGTCTGACGTTTTCTAAAGATATTTTTTTTAACCATATAAAAAGGTAGACCGTCAAACAGCGTAGGGAAGATATAATTACCTATATTTAAATCATCTGGAACTTCGTAAAATATAGACGTATAGCAGTTTTATTCATAAAGGTTTTTATTTCTGAACTCAAACATTATGCATATTATGTGCTAAAATATTAATTTGTACCAGTAAGATAAATATGCGGCGGGTAATGCTTGAAAACCTAATGCAGGAATTTGCTATTTACCTTGCAAATTATTTTTAAATAATAATAATAATAATGATGATTTTACATTGAGGGTTTTGAAGCTTGTTTAACTTATCAATCACCCACATGAAAATGAAAGAAGAGTGAAGTGTTATGAATTGGAGTAATGACGAAAATTAACTACACAGTATTAGAGTATTTTAAAAATTCTAATCCATAGAAAGATTGATTTCAGCAGTCTAAACAACGAAAAAATATCATAATCAACCTAAAATTAGCCAAAATAGAAAGCTGCTGACAATAGCAAATTTATCTTTTAGAAAGTTTGAAGTGGGGGGGGGGGGGTGAGATAAACCTTTTGTGCTATATGTGGAAAGGGCTTATTTTAAATCTGTAAGAGAAATTTTTACAGTTGTTTTGATGAATCGAAAATTTTTCCAAAATATTTATCCTGTTAATATTGAGCATCCTTCGTGGACAGATCCATGTGAAATAGTTTCCAATCGTGTATATTTGTTTCCGTTTTAAAATGAATGAGTTACTGTTGTCGGTAACAAAAACATATTAAAAGTTTAATAGAAACAATCGGAGCTCTCATTGTCCTATAAAAGGTGAAAATCTAAAGACACAACTATCATGGAGTATCTGTGCATGGTGTTCCTCTGTTGTTACAAGTCGCCGCTTAAATGTTAAACTATTGAACTTAAGCCAAACAATGACATAGTTTAAGTTGTCTGGTTTCCCTAATAACTTTTGAGGGAAAAAGCCGAATCGAATAAACCTTTTTCTCGGGTAGAAAACTTCATACCCATTCTTTTTTTATTTGCACAATTTTTAGTTCAAAACATTTAACATTAGCGTTTTAGGAGAAATTTAAAGGCATCAATAGCACCGGAGCTAAACGGCGGATTTTCCTCGAGAAAACTGCATTTCGAAGAACTTTTGACGTACAATATGTATACATTTTTTTTTTTTTTTTGTAAAGGTCAAAAATTATTTTAAAGGTCAACATTAGTGCCTGCGAGAGAAATAAAAACCTCTCTATCTAAAACATAATTATGGATAAAATATATTTTTCAGCACTGAAAATTTAAGAAAAATGCCGAGTTTCTGAATACATTTTAGTTTTTTCTCCTGAAACAGTTAAATATATAATGAAAAACAGAAATGTTTTTTCCTTTAGATTTAGATTTAACATTGAAGCAAGTTCATGATCGATTGAGTCATTTAATCCATTTTGTTGATGGTGTTGTTTCATACTAAAGTGATGAAAGGACAAAAATGATTCCAACTGCATTAAGAGTACAGTAGAAAGTAGAGAGTTTTTCTTACTATTAAAATATAGCATACGGTGCTTTCATAAAATCTGTATGATAAAAATAATTTTAAAAAGTAGCTCCAGGATTGAAATTCATATTAGAAAACACTGAAAAAAAAAAAAAAAAGACGTACACCTCTCATCAGGCGCGGACAGGATAAAGGTACAAAGAATATCTCTGATGGGAAGACGAAAAGTTTAGGATGGACGATCACAAAAGCTCAAGGCTCACAGAAAAGTTGCTGTTTTACAGAATAGCACCATGCCAAAAATAACAACTTAGGGTACATTATAGTATAAAAGTCAGTATTTGTGTATAGCGTCGCTTCATAAAAAAGTACCGTAGTGGTAAAAATGATTCCAACTGCGTTAAGATTGTGGTAGAAAGTAGACATTTTATGTTATTGTACTAAGAAATGGCCTAGGAGGTCTTCCATAAAATCAGTATGATAAAAAGATTTTTCAAAAGCAGTTTCAGGGAGGGGGGGGGGGATTCACATTAGAAAGTACTGAAAAAAAAAAAAAAAACTCGACGTACACCCCTCATCTGGTGTGGACGGGATAAGAGAACTAAGAACATTTCTGATGGGAAAACGAAGAGTACACTGATAGACGGCTACAAAAGCTGGGTATGCAGTAACACATAGATATGGAAGTTGCTGTTCCACACGATAAAACGGAAGGAAGAAAAGACTCCCTTTCCCAACTGTATAGTCCCAAGGATTACTGTGAGTCATACAGTAAAGTAAACAGAACCTGATTGATGACGTTTCTTCTGTTGGATGCATAAAATAGCTTTAACAGTTGCGATCCTCATGGGGCGACAGCAACGGGCTTTTATGGAGGGTGGATAGTTATTGATCTTTGTTGAGTGGAGGCTGTTTTCATGCCATAACTCTCCGCTTTTAGTGGAATGATGAAGATGTTTTAGGGTGATTATGACAGGAGATAACCCGAGAAGGGGCGATATAAAATTGAGTTTAGTGCCCAAACGCCAAGCTCATATAGAGTACTTGGGAGGAATTTCAGTAGGGGGGGTGGTTGAAATAAAATCCACAGAATTGGAGGCTAAAAACCACGTGACTGATGTAAAGTATACTTTTAATAAAGTCCTCGAAATTAGTAAAATTACTGATTAAAAAAAAGCTATAAAATGTCAAAAGAAATAAAAATGGGTGCACTGTATTCATGTAGACGTGTTAGAAAGTAATATTTCTTGCATTCATATATTTTTCCTTTTTTTTTTTTTGACAATTAGCAGTTTTATGAATAAGATGTGATTCAACTTCTTTTGGTAACTATTTGTACACAAAACCACAAAATATTCATGAAAAAAGTTTTTAAATAAACCTCGATTGAACGCTCAACTACCAAGCCAAATAATTAGGTAACACGTTTTTGAATTAAATAGTTTTGAAGAATTTAATTTCCTATTTACTTCAAATTTTAACCATTTGGCTATTTTCTGACCTCGTAGTGGCTTAAAAAAATAGGACACAATATATCAAAAAAAAGTTGGGGGGCTTAATATTCTTTAAGGTGTGTCGTGTGCTCATATGTTTATATGTAGTACTTTTTAATTATTCTATATATTATTGAAAGATCTTAATAGAGACATTTAATCAGTATAATA
The DNA here is from genome assembly GCF_026930045.1 of Uloborus diversus. Classification (NCBI taxonomy): domain Eukaryota; kingdom Metazoa; phylum Arthropoda; class Arachnida; order Araneae; family Uloboridae; genus Uloborus; species Uloborus diversus. The sequence goes on along the minus strand of NC_072740.1, from coordinate 8,303,953 downwards.
ATTCAATGAGAGAAGTAAAGAGCAAAATGGAGATAGGAATCTATCGGGCAAAACTAAAATAATAAAATAACCATTTTAACGCGATCTAACAATTTCAAAATGAAAAGGAAAAAAAAACCTAACAAAATATAAACGAGAGTACAATTTAAAAAAAAAATCTGATCCTAAACTTTTCTGAAAACTTGATAGGAATTGATTGTATCTTACTGTACAATACTCTCCTCTGAGGCGAATTGTAACATCATCTTCTCATAGGTCTATGAAACTTCAAATTCAGTTAAAAAGTAAAGAGGAAGGTAAAGAAAGGCATTCTGGGAAATGCACATAAATTCACAGGTACTGTACAAGCTCCAATTATAACAAAAATCCAGCTTTCCTGCAATGCGAAACAGAGTGTTGTAAGGCATGCGACTGCTGCCAACTATTTCAGGAGCAGGGAAGTTTAAAATGACTCCATTAAAAAGCACTTGACATTTCTCGATTGATAGAAGCAATTAGAAAATTCATAGCAAAAGACAAACCACACATACCGCTAGCATTTTCTTCCGCTTAATTACTTTGAATAAATAAATAATTTTTCCAAAGAAATGTCAAGGGAGTTTGACTATGTAGGGTTTTGTTCTGCAACATAACGTGCTGCTGTAATCAACAATAAAAAATATTTTTAAGAGAGCAAAATCCTTCAGTTTCGATATTTATTATCAATACCAGTTTAGAAACATAAAATAGTGATTGAATAATGTATAATTATTATGAATTGTAAATAATTCATAAAAATGAGTCCTTTTGAAGTCATTGTGAGCTTTTAATAAGCTTCGGAGCTCAACCTTTTGTTATGTCTGTTTTGTTATGTCTAAACTCTACTAATACCGGCATGACTACTTGAAAATTAATCGTTAAACATGAGAAAGATCATCTTCCCATTTTTGTCACTGGTAGTTTTAGTCATTATAAAGTATTTGGTTTCAAGTCTTCTCAACATCTTTTCTTTTGTTGAGCTACGAATAAAATCTAACTAAACTCGTTCGAAATTTATTTCATTAAATAACTATATTTTCGTATTTTGGTAGAGTTATTCTATAAGCCAACCGCAACAAATCTAATAAATTGCTGGGTCAAAAGACTCGAGAAAGGATAAATTAGCATTTGTATGTGAAGTTTCAACAGATTATCTACCGCAGTAGTCACCAAACTTACAAAACCACTGAGAAACCAAGCCATTTTAAAATAAAACTACGAGCTAATCCCCCTGAAATAAATAAATAAATAATAAGGACAAAAATAAGATCCTTTTCGATTTTCAATTATTTACTTATTTATTAAATTTCAAAAAACACGAGTAGAGTCCTAGATTAGCACAGTTGACGCCTTTTCTATACTTTTATATTATGCCAGCAAAACATCCTGCAGTTCAATGCGAATATCGATGAAATATGAAAATTCAAAAAAAAGAAAGAAAGATAAAACAATCAAGGGTGTGAAAATCTAGTCTATCCACATGGGCGCGAACGTGATCTACCAAAATCTAGCTCGAGATCGACGGTCACTGCTGATCTACATCAAAAAGAAACTTCCAACTAACCATACATCGGAAGTGATAAAATGACAAAATTCAAACGCGAAATCCTCCTCTAAAAATCCTCGCGAGCTCAACTATCATCTGACTGAAACGACTTCCTGCGCGTAAGGATAATGAGGAAGTATCATCGAGGAGGCAGGGGGATGACAAAGTCGGATGAAAAAAAAAATGATAATAATAAATAAATATGCACGTGCTCATTCAACTCTACAAGAATTTGAGTCCGCTCCAGAACGCCCGCACGTGTCTCAGGAGCGATTTTCCTGTGAAATGTCAACATGGATTTGAGATTCGCCGGTTCTCCATGGCAATTGAAAATAAAACGACAAACGCGAGGTGGGATCAAGAGTTGACAAGGGGAACGAGGAGGATAATCAAGGTTTATCCCATGAGATCCAGGCTGGTAACAAAGGATAGGCTTTTCGGACATTTTACAGTGTATTCCTGCAAATCTAACAAAAGCAGTGGGTTTGAAAGTATCGAGTAGTCAACGGGGGTAACTGATCGGTATTTTTGGAACAAAACAGTAAGTGTTTTGTAACATTTAATGCAAAATATACAGTATACAGAAGAACTTTTCCTCCGAGTTATTGTATTTTTGAAGCAGAATTTAATGGTATATTTAAACTTCCAAAATACCTTTTGGATGATTTTTTTTTTAAATGTAAAAACATGTTAACTGACAGCCATGCTACTTTGATTATTGTCGGTTAGTTACATTCAAAATGTACTTTGAAAGTTAAACTATATCATTAATATAAGCTAAAAAAGTAAAATAAGCCAGGGGAAAAGATGAGTTTTACAACGTATATTTTTCGTTGAATGTTACAAAATACTTACAGTTTGGTTTTATAATGGCAGTTCGTTACTTGTGGCCATTGCCCAGTTAGCAATTTCAAGTCAAAAAGCAACAACATTCTCTATCAGCGAATACTTTTGGTCGGTAGAGGAATAATTATTTCACGAAGGTTTTTTCGTTTGAAATGATAAATGGTGTTGATTAGCTGGCAAGAATAATTTTGTTGTACACAAATGACTCAAATGTTTACTAATCACCAAGAAGTGATCATTGTTCTTCTAAAAGAGGAGTAGTAACGAGGTCAACTTTTTTGCCCCTAGATACTGAAGAAAAGCAGATTTATTAGGTTATTTTGCGTTTTTTTAAGATCATTGTTCAATTATAAGTGTCTGAGTGTTTTTCAGCTGACTTTAAATCGAACATTGATTAGCATGCATAATCGGCTGTTCTGTATTTTCAACAAACAACATTTTTTAAAGAATTTTTTTGTTTTCTTCCCTACGACAACAAGTATGAGGATTTTAGAATTTTATTATTACTATTTTACTGTTACAAAAATAAGTAACTTATCCTCAGAAAATAGGACTATCAAATGACAATTAATTCATGTCATCTGACCTTTATTATGTGTCTGTTGTCAACGGTAACTGCTGAGATTTATCAACTGGCGTATTAGTTTCATCATTTATTGCAAAATAATTTTGTCAGTTGACAATTTGTGTAGCATATTGCATATTCGGGTTTCTGGGATTTTTTTTTAAAAAAATTCAGCGTGAGTTTACGTTGAGATAAGATACTTTCTCTATTATACTCGTTGACTGATATGTTTTTGAAAATAACTGTTTTAAATATACAGAGAAATAATATAATGATTCAAAATACAGTGCATGTGGGTCCCATTGTTCAAATTATTGTACTTGTGTTCGTTCAGTACATGATTTTTTTTTAAATTTTTTCCTTTCAAATGTTTTTGGAAATTTCTTTTTATTTATTCAGATAAACAAAACAAACTATTTTCCCAGAGTTTTTCATAACGAAACGTAGAAAAATAAAACTATTTTTATTAATCATATTAAATGCTTAAAATTTAAAATATATTTAGCTGAACAAAAACGGCTGAACTACGACCTTTCGATACTGAAACAAAGTACTGATCGCATTTTAAAGCAGAGCAATATTCATTCGAAACGACCCAAAAATCAGCTAGATTAAATTTCTGTTCAACCAAACCAAGTAAAAATTTGTCAGAAATATATACTAAATTAATAAAATAACTTACTGCAAATCCGCAATAATTTATTTCAAGTGAATTATTATTACCCTACGTTAATGATTTCTGTTTGCAATGAAACATTAGTGCGGAAAAAAATAAACGGTGAGTTTTAAGGTTCTATGAACTAAGCTTATCTTCTAAACTGCCGGGTTAAACACATAAGTCGTTACTGCAGCTGAACTCAAAATCAGATATTGCTTTTTAAAGTTTCACGCGCCCCCATATAATTGATTTAGAAGTCACTTTTTCAGATTTTTTAAAAAAATACTTCCCACTCACAAATGACCATTAAACATAGCATTTAGGCAAATTATGTCACGAAGACCCACCGGGTGACAATGTAACTCAATTTTGATACCATGTGGAGATATGACTTCTGTGCTTAGCACGGCAATATAATTATTGCTGTTTAACCGTTCTATTTGCCAAATACAACCTATAGCTGCGATATAAAACTTTATGTTCCGGGTGAAATTTTGAGTTTCAAAGATGATACTTTACTGAAAACACGTGAGACAGGGGTGCCCACAGGGGGAGATTATGGCGCAAGTTGCGCCAGCAAATTTTTTTTTAAGGGGGATTTTGAATTTTTTTAAATTTATTTATTTAAATTCATTCATTTATTTATTTTTAAATCGAATGATTTATTTTACTTTATTTTATTCTGTTCATATTTTATTTCATTTATTTATTAGTTGCTGTGTGTGTGTGTATGTTATTGGTGCAGTACTGAACATTATAATAAAATAATAATTAAAAATAAATAAATAAATTCAAAAATAAATAAATGAATTTTAAAAAAATAAAAATAAATTAATAAAAAATTTTTGTAAAAATAAATCAAATAAAAAAGAAAGCTAAAAATAAAAAACAGAAAGAGGGTTGAGAAAAATTTGGGGGGGGGGGAGGATGCGCCATTGAACTTGGGGGGATGGGCACCAATGACGTGAGAACCTCTGATATATACATTAAAAAGTTAAACTTAACTAAGTATGAGCAAGAAAACTAACAAAACTCAACGGGTTATAAGTACCGCAAATATTCAGCAAGCAATTATTTCTGCTATGTCATCAACACAATTAAGCTAAGGTTATTTTAAAGAGTTTTAGGCACCTGTGGGCAATTACAATCTATGGAGCAAACGAGTTGCAGCTACTCGAAAATGGAAGATATCAAACAATCAGGCGTAAATCAGCTGAACGGGGAAATAATGGACAGGTGCAGAGAGAAAATTATCCTCCCAACTGGCTTCAAATCCGAAAGCAAGTCACGATGGTTACCGGATAATTTCCTGTTTATATAATTTTCATTTTCGAATCTGCTGCTGAGTAATCCAGCGCTTCGAGGAATAATTATACCTGCTAAAGTAAATTAGATTTTTCTCTTTTTGCTTACAAATTTATGTAAGAGTTGTGGATTTAATTACGAAAATTGCTCGCTAAAATTGAACCAGAAGTTGCTTCTGCATACCGTTTAGGTTTAGACAATTTGATTTTCTAAAACTTTAATTCTAAATGTTTAGGAAGATACTTGCTTCGTTCGCTAAAACTTGTGTAACTTGCTTCGTTAATACAAAATTCAGTCTTTACGGTTTTACGCATATGGGCCTTTAAGGATTAGTATGCCTTCACGAAATGATTTTGTAAACTGTAGTTTAGAATTTTAGCATGAGTTATGCTAAAGGCAAATATTTAAAAAATATTTTATAAGGCAGTGGAAAACAACTTCCCACTAAGTTCAACAAACATTAGGGTTCATATTAAACAATTTGATCATTGCTAATTGTTTTATACTGATACTAGCTGCATTGCACGGCCTACATCAAAACTATAAGTTGTTTCAAGTGACGCGTGTTCAACAATCAGGCATAGATAAAATAAAAAAAACAGTGCATGTGAACACGTAGAAATGAGCTATTTCACGACACAAAATTAAAATTTACACCTCTTTGGATTTTTCTAAAATTCCAAGAATTCAATCAATGTTATCAATAGGTGTAAACATTCCATTTTATGGAGCGCATGGGGGGGGGGGGGAGTGAAAAAATTCCTATGTGAATTTCCGAGCATCAAAGTACCTTTGTGCTAATTTGGCAGAGATCCAACATTTTGGACAAACTGGAAAACAAACCAAGTCCAGTTCCAACAAACTGGATTTGAATAAGCCCCCCCCCCCCACCCATATGTGAATTCCTGAGCATCAAAGAATCTCAGTGCCAAATTCGTCAAAGATCCAATGCAATCGAGATTTTTATGAGGAACATATTAACACACACATACAGCCATTTTTATACATATACTCGTAGATTGTCACAGCCGAGAGAAGTAAAATATATCAGTGTTTTAGTGAGGGAATGATTGATGATATGCCCTCCTCTATCAAATAATATATATATATATATATATATATATATATATATATATATATATATATATATATATATTATATATATATATATATATATATATATATATATATATATATATATATATATATATATATGGCTAACAGTTAATGCTGCTATTATTCTCCTACCGCCTTCTCGGGAATTAGCGCAAAATTTCAGGGGGTACAAATCATCATAAGATTAAAATTAGAGAACAAGTTTTATTCTCATAATGTATGATGTTTCATAGCACATATTATTATGTAATGAACAATTTCAGCACTTTTACGCTTAGAAGCAAAAGAGAAAAGCAAAAATGAATTTAAAAAAAATAGACAAAAAACGAGCATATACGATTTACCTTGACCTCAATTTCTGAATGAAAGAAGAAACATGACTCAATTTAATCTATGTCTAGTTTGATTTTCTGGAAATACATTTTTCGAGTAGAATCTTAAGTTTCATAGTCACTTTCAATTAAACTCTCAATTCGTACTGCATCAAATTTCTTTAAACCAAAATAGCAAAAGAAGAGATACTGCAGATAAATGTTTTCCTAAACTCTATTTAAAGGCTTCGAACAGTTTATTGTAGCTATTTTGTAGCATTTGTTTTCTTTTTATTGGAAGAAAAGTATTAAAATGAATCTTTAGATCTCATTCATACTCGAAATAACGTTTCTATTACGGTGAATAGGAAAGAAAGAGGAATAAAATAAATGGAGAAATAACAAAGGTCTAAAAATAACTCTTGATAAAACTCACGTTTTTCACAGTTTAAGACATTTTGTGCACTTAAGCGTTGCATTTGTGAAAACTAAATAAACGTTTTCCTTATTACTCTTCAAAATAATGAAAAATTTTATCTTTTAACGATCAAGAACGATGGATAAGACTTCGTTTCAGTAATTCAGATTGGTATCAGTCTTTACAATTAATTTTAGGCTTAAAAAAAATTCTTTATTGCAGCTTTCTTTTCTCGTTCATGCATTGCGTAAGCATTAGGAGTACAAGAAAATTTCTTTTTGCAACTCTGCCAAAATCGGAAATGAATTCCTTTAAAATATTTCACATTTCCCGAAAAGATCTTATCTCGTAGCATTCAAATGATTAAGGATAGCTATTCACACTATCAGCGTTAGTTTTATCCTAGAACAACACACAGCCATTTTTTAAGAGTCGAGTTTGATATCATCTGTTTTAGAACCGAATTCTGAAAAGTGGTAAAGCGAAGCCTGCGTGAGTTCTCATTAAACAAAAAAAAAAAGCATTTTTTATGGTTCTCCACACAATATTAATCAGTCTGCTATTCGTATTTGGAGAGGAATTCTGTGTTGTGACCGTGCGGTGTTATTGCATTTATGGAGTCATTTTTACTAATAACGGCATGAAAGCAGAGACTGTAGTACATTAAAATACGAATTCACTTCATATCTGCTAAAAAATTTGTTGCGTAATTGAAATTTAGTGTTTTGGTACTTCGTTGCATAATCCGGCATTCATTGGTCCGGAACATTCTGCATCCCGTATCGACTGAACCGACCATTTTCTAACAAATTGAACGCTACTGCGTTTCTTTCTTTGAGAAAGAGTAGATCAATACCACCATCTTTCCAATTAAAACTAGGCATTCTATAATCGAGAAAATGACGATCCTGAAACGACACCTATTGTCTAGCTAATAAAACGTATGCTCAACATAATACAGCGTCTATGATTTAGCCAATAAAACATCTGCGAAAAATAATTAAAAGTCTAGATTCTAGCTTTGGTAAGAAGAAGTATCGTCTAAGAGTTGTGTGTGTGATTTCTTCATGGGAAAACAAGGAGCAGCTTGTTACACTTGCAGAGTTGACCATACGTATTCGAATCTTGTATACTACGGGCTATTTATTTATTTGTTTCTTTGAGTGTGCTTTACATTAGAGTAGAATATTTTTTCAGTACAAGATGATCAGAAACAGGAAGGTGATTCATTTTAAAGACTGAAGAATGGTTCAGAAAGTTCTAAATCTTTTAGAAAATGAAGTTGACTTTTAGAAAGAACGTTTTACGATTCAGAAAGTTCTTACTTTTCAAACATATTTATGTTTGAAAAGTAAGCCACTTCTGACGTATTAAGATCAAAATTGTTTCGGAACTACACTGATCGCTAAACATGCAATAACTGCGCCAGCTATACATATATGCATGCCTTCACTCAAATCGGAGCTAATCTCCCAAATTCTAGCAAATGGAATCGTTTACAAGTAATCCATCGTCTATCGGAGATTTCTTATCCTTAAACTGAACGGGTTTTCCATCCTGTCCTATTTGGAATCGAACTTCGCTATTGTTAGTTTCTAAGAACAAAAATTTCGTATGCTTATCTTTCAAAAATTGAAACTATTACTTTGTTAATTAACACTGTCAAGGTCTACTTTCGGAACTAAAAACTTTATCGATTTAACCAATATTTCAATTTTGTTCTTCAACCGAACTGGATTTTGCTTAAAGACGGTCCCTGAAGAAGGTCAAATTTGGCATTTCCCCCTTTTGGTATCCGATTTACGTCACCTCCATCAAACATCTACTAAGCTGAACACATACCGAAAGAAAAAAATAATAATTAAAAAAACATATACCAAAAATATCCTTTACTACACGAAGTGTTTTATCCAATACTGTTAACCTTTCCTCTCAACTTTATTTAACTAGTAATCAATAGCCACAGAATTGCGAGAAAGATTTTTTTTTTCGATCGATACCGGTGGTTCAGAGCGAGAGAGAAAAAACTAAACGGGAGATATTTTGAGCAATCTTCCTAAGTTTGTCAATATCATGCCGATGAAAAATGTAAAATCGTTACACATCAATGCATATTTAAACTTTGGTATCAATATCTACAAAAAATTAGGAGTGATATGTTTGTCCTTCGACGAAGCGGCTCGTCGATGTTGTCTAATGTGCATATGCAAAGCAGAAAAATGGCATAGATACATGCAATTTTGAAGCAAGACACAAACGAATACTGACTCTTTTTTATACAAATGGAGAGCTTTCACTCATTTAAATAAACTTTGGATATGTTTAATCACAAGAAATAATTAATATAATATATATATATATATATATATATATATATATATATATATATATATATATATATATATATATATATATATATATATATATATACTCGTTTACTAGCTGACCCAGTCACGCGCTGCGGTGGCTCAGTAGTTATAATAGATTGAATTATAACTACTGAGTTATGAGTACTACTGAATTATAACTACTAATTTTACTCATCATTTCGATACAATCAAATTAATATTTTTTAAAAAGTTGAAAATAGTTTAGCCGATTTTAAATCATATGGGATTGAGAATGCGCGTGTTTGGCCGAAGTAAATACTTTTTAAATTTAGTAAGTACTTACTAAATTTTCTATAGTAAAAGCAGTACTTACTATATTTATGCTTAGTTAAGTTAGTAAGTCCTTACTTCAGCCAAACATAGGCAGTTTCATCTTGTGAAGTGACAGTTTATGTTTGCTTGTTTTTTTAATAACAAAAAAAAAACAATGATAAAGAGAAATATTATGAAACAAAACAAAACAACAACAACAAAAAAAAAAAAACATTAAAAGTCTTGAACTAATACGTTCCCGCTTTTTTTTTTTTTTTCAGTCAGAATAAAATGTTCATGAATAAATACCATTTTGAACCTCATCCAATTCCCAATAAAGAAATTAATTTGCATACGCAAAGAAAAACATTTTCATGAATCAATACGAACGAGAAATCACGATTTGCTTCAAATTCAAGTTCCCGTTACGTACTGAATCAGATACAATGAGCTGCAAAAAACGTTATTATTACCAAGTTTATTCATCAGTTTATATTAGATAATGTCTTAAAATTTTGATATGAAAAACTAATTCCTATCATAAATTACACCAGTTTGAGATAAAATTGCTTACAGGAAGGAAAAGATGGCGAAAACTATTATTAAGGAATTTAAGAGGCCTTTTAAATTTTTGATATTTTCTTACTTGATAACTTAATTATTGCTTTCAAAACTAGAGCTCCTTCACCAAACAAGTATGAAGAAAAATGTTTAATGAGCTTAAATAGCAACACAATTTACGGGATGGAAAGAGGATAGTGATTTAGGGGAAAATAATTTAATAAAATGACACTCCACTTTGCACAAGATACGATATTTTTATAAATATTGAACGGATTCACACTTTAAAGCGCAAGTGTGCAAAACGAATTCGGAGACAGGTTTTCGAGTTTCAAGGAATAACTTTATTGTAGAAATGACTTGTGATGATCATAGACATGGAAACCGGTTCGCTCAACCTGTTCCCATGTCTTTGGTGATGATACTTTCGGATGTGAATAATTGGACTGATTTACGTTCTAAACTTACATAGTTTAAGGAGTGTCTAGTAGGCCCAAAATATGTTTCTTCAAATTAGTTCTACATGTATTTTGCATAAAACTATCAGCTACTATTAATCTCATTTTCATCCTGTAAGTAACATTCTCGATTATTAAATGCATAAGTGTAGAAAAATAGTATATAGCTAACACTGATTTGGGTGCATGAAATTTAATAATTTCTAATGAGTTTTTGTAACAATTCTAAAACTAATAGGGTAACAGCATCAGTAACAGACATGCTAAAGACATCGCTCTCAGATCAACACAATTTTCTTAGCTTTTTAATGTATTTAGACTTTTTAAACTATTTTTCTCTAATTCAACTACATCTTATTTAACGTTTGGCTGCTTCTGGATCCTCTGAATTAGTTAATTCCATTTTCATTTGCTCAATTTCGAAAAAAGGTCCAACCCCCCCCCCCCCCCCCCCCCCCCCATTAACAGACACGGGCTACGCTGATGATACCCAGTACCAGATAAGATGAGTAATGGACAGAATTCCCCTTTTCTCTTCAAAATGTGCAAAAGTTCTTTGTTTTTAGATCTAAAACCTCATTAAACTCATATGAGCATGAAACACTGGCAGACCTCGTGGTCGTTGTTCATGACCTTCCACCACTGCCTTGTAAATACCAAATGGCTCATAAAATTCACTCTGATAACACTAGATTGTTGCACAGTATTCATGGGTTGCAGCAACATCAGTTTTACTCGCCTAAAATTCATATTATTTAAATCCAAACTTATGACTGTCTGTTGTACCTTTACCTTAGTTCCCCTCGTAAATTTAAAACGATTAACACTAGTGTAATTTCGTTTTTACGACCAGAATCTGGAATTGGATAAGAAAATCAAAAACTCCTTTGGATATCATGTTGAGTTTCTTTACTCAGTTTATATTAAAATAATATGGCTAAAAGTTTCGATGTAACTCATCTTTCCTAAACGGTTGAGAAATTGTTTTAAAAATACTTGGAAATAACATATTTTTAAAGTTTCTGAGCAGCAGCAAATTGCATCGCCAAAAAATATATAGTCAGAATTTTCTCCGGTGAAAAACTGTTAAATAAATGTTACAACATAATATCTCATTTATTAATATAAATTTGAGTTCTATGTTATACTGTCCCATTAACACCCTTTAAAAGTATGTTTAATAAATCCCAGAAAATATACGCTTTCATGCATTCATTAATATAAACTTTAATTTCGTGTTACATCTTCTTACTAAAACATGCGAAGTACTTCGTTTATTCATTTTTTGTGTAAATATATAGTTCCATGCTTTATATTTTTTAACACTTGAATTATTATTTGACTGCTTTTGAGTCTAAAGAATCACACATTTAGAAAAGCAAAAACGTTTATTTAATACTATTCAACAGTTGTAAAGATGTCAAAAAGGTTAAAAACAACAAGAACAAGTTAAATGCAACAAAACATTGAAAGTATCACATATTAAATGCATGAATTTGAAACATTTGAATCCATCATATGTATTTCCAAGCGGTTCTCTCTTTAAAGCATGAATCAAGTCACTCAGAAGTTAATGCGGTCAACTTCGTTTTTTGATATTTTTCGATTTTTTTAAATTTTAAAGGTACAGGGTAGTCTAAGTAGTGAATGAACAGTTATTTTTTTTAAATAAGGTTTCAAAACTTTTGATTTTTACATTGCTGACAGTAACCCCGTAACAAACACAGCGTGATGCTGTGATGTGCGTCGCAAACAATTGAGAAATTATGCAGACTATTTCTTAGTTGCGGGAGAAAAAATATCTAAAATTTAAAAAAATATATATGTTTTTAAAATTTCAGCTAATGAAGATTTGTACTGTATTTTCTGGGTTTAATCCACAGGTCGCATATAATTGAATGAGTGTCTTATTTTTGAGCATTTTTCGGTGCCAATTTAGATTTCATGATTAATCTATAAGATCGGTTTATTTTAGAATTTTTTTTTCTATTTTTTTTTTTTTTTTTAATGAAACAGAACCATTAAAGTTCTCCTACTTTTTTATAATTTAACATATCCGAAAAATATTTTTTTAAGTCATGCAAAAACCAAATGCTACAGTATTTTCATCGAATTTACGAACTTCTAAAAATGAAATGGAGCTTGAAATGTTCATTATTTGGTCAAGCTACCCGAGACATTCTTCTTAGTAATTAAATGATTTATTTTCTGTTTTTCGATCTTACTAAGTCAGACAGCCCTATTTTTTCTAATTTTCGAAGCTGAATAACAAATACACTATGTTCATTTCTGAACTTCCCGCATTGGCTTCTGAGCGACTAAATCATTTAAAATCTGTGATTATATAGACTAAAAAGAAAGTCCCTTTCGTCTAAAATCTAAAACAATAAATATTTACTGAACGCCTCATAAAATCACAAAAACTATGAAGTTTTTCACAAGTCTTTTGGTGACATTTCTCTAACTTAATACAATGCTCTATTTTGTTATCAAAAATATTATTCCAAGCATTATTTCTCAATTAATTCATGATTATTATTCAGACCTACAATTAGGCTTTTGATTCTAAATCTACACTTTTTAACTCAAAACAAATATTATTTTTTGTTACTTTATATCTAAACAATTATTCATATTTATATTTTGATTAAAAAAACCTTTGATCTTCAAAATCTTTTTCGTTAAGTTAAAGGCTATCTGATACTACTTAATTACAAATGCACAAAATTGGTAGGAAATTAGGGTATGCTTTTTTTTAATTATCTATTAAAAATCTAAACAAAGTAAAAATTATCTTATAAACTTATATATTTTACAGTTGTAACATAATAAATACATCATTTAACTCCGGTTTAAAATTGTTAGTGTCATTTAAATATTATCATGCTTTTAAGAACTTCAAAGCATGGAAGTCACTAAAAGTTTACAATTATTTCAAGCGTTTATCAAAAAGAGAGAGAGAGAGAAATTTCAGGCTTTCAATACTTGTAATAAAACCTTTTTTTTTTTTTTTTTTTTTTGCACATACAATACATAAACAAAATACATTCACTTTATATCATAACTTTTTAACGCAAGTCCTAAATTAAAGTTAATATTGTGCAACTAAACTAAATATTACTAAACTGAAATGCATTTTTTTGCACTGGAAGCAACAGATGCAGACACTGATAGACAGTTATTATATGTATTATTATGCAATATTCCATCGTCATGCAACAGGATCATAGTAATGTGTATGAGAAACTTTGCTAGGTACGAAGTTTTGAGAGCAAACTCTCTGACCACTTGGAAACATAGTTTATATGTCATTATAAATCAAGAAATTTTGAGTGCAAAATTACTAAATTTGAAAACGTTTAAGCTCTTACATCGGGATTCATCATGAAATTTTGAATGCAAAATCACTCAATACCTGCAAACATAACGCTCTTTTTCGTTCAAACTATGCCAATTATGATATTTTGAAAGCAAAATCATTACTACCTGAAAACGTGTAGTTTATATGCCAAGATCAATCATGAAATTTTGATCGCAAACACACTCTCACTCACAAGGAAACATTACGGTTTTTCACAGGGATGAACTATGAAATTTTGAGTGCAAAACATTTACCACTTGAAAACATTCACCTTTTATGGTGAAAAGAATTACGAAATTTTGCTCTTAAAATGGAAACAATGTTTTCTGCAGAGATAAATAATAAAATTTTGAGAGCAAATTTTCTCACTACATGAATATATTAAAAACATTCAGCTTTTATATGAGAATAAATCATGAAATAAAAGCAAATTAAAACAAATCAATTTGTCCGATTTAATAATAATACATCATTCTTATTACAGAAAGAAAGGTAACTTGCGCTATTTTCAGCGTTTTCTGTGAATGGTTTTTTATTCAAAACTAATAAAATCCAGACGAAATGAAAGGATTGATCTGATTTAAGAAAGCAGTTCTATCTTCATCATAGAACTAAAGTAAATTTACATACTTTGGAAAACGTTTAGAATTTACGAAGCCTTTCAATATATGACATATGGATATAGAAAAAGGCATAAAGTATGTCTTTGTATAGGAAAAGGAAGAGACAGCAACTATTGCTTTAATCATTTCAAAAACAAACGGCTTCGTACTATTCCTCGTCGGTTTCTTTTCAAAATCTTTTACATTTGTGCTAAACTTATTAAAGAAACTTCAATATCTTCAAAGCATATTGAAATCAATAAAATATCCACTTCTTCATACACGAACACTATACAGAAGAGATCAGGAGCCTAAAAAGAAAAGGAAAATAATTGTTAGTCGAAACGAAATAAAAATTTAAGTATATAATCAAACAGAAGAAACAAACAGGAAAATTGTTAGGTGTTTTTAGAATACAAAAGCAGATGGCAAATTATAAGTGTAAGTAGATAAAACAATTACTTTAGATAACCTACCTTTAATCTGCAAAATCCGCACGGTTTAAATTCTGATATAAATAATAAAGACAATTGATTATACTAAATAAAAGGAGGATGAATTATGCGGAAGCAGATTTATTTGCAAGTAATTAATTTTATGCATTAATGTAAGACATACCTGCTTTTCCAAGAAAAATATGCTATTATTAATTTAAAACTTAGCTATTTGCAGCTCAATAACTAAATATTTTTTCTTAAATTAATAATCAACATGCATTCTTAATTAAATATTTAAAATGATCTTAACTTACCTTGGACATTTTTTCTCGTGAAATACGCCATTCTTCTTTCTCGACTCGACTTTACCACCTATTCCATCTTATAATCCACAGCAGGGTAAAAAAAATGAAAGTTTAAAATCTAACATAAAAATCCGTAATAGACAAAACTTTTTCTTTTAAATAACTAGTCACCATGGGATGCATGAAAGGAGAAATATTTTTGAAAGTAGGTATTCTAAATTATCAGATTTTTGGGTACCTGCACTTGAAGAACTACACAACTTTCACACGTTGTTTTTGAAAATTATAGATATTATGAATGATTTTTAATATTAGTAACAATGATAGGTAGCATTAGCTTTGACAAGAGGTAATTTTGATAATAATACTTTATTTCGTTACTTTCGACTTCAATTCTCTGACACATAAGTTTTAGTTTGTACGTGACAATATTGAATTCAAAACAAATCAAAGAAATTTCAACTTTAAACAAATTCATTTCTCTATAAATACGCGGCTTGAATTCTTGCTTAAATGTCATGCAGTTTATTATTATTATTGTTATTATTATCATTATTAACTAGCAGTATAGGACACAAGTTTGAGACAAATATGTGTTTTTAGAAAAGCTAAAATGTAAGATTCACCTTACGACAAAAAGTAATCGAATATCACAAGACTAAAAGATATTTATGCTATGTGAACAACAGCATACAAAATAAAACGCAACAAGATACTCTCTAGCTGTTAGTTTTGAAGAAAGAAGTGAAATATTGACAACGTAACGACTCAACATTACTTAGTTTAAATAATAACCTTTTTTAAAAACTTTTTCTTTAGTAAGAATCACCTATCTACATTAAACAAAGAAACAGCTTCCAACGGTTTTAACTGTTATGTTTCTTTACTTAAAGAGCTTGGGGTTTTAAATGTACCAGAAATGGTAATTTATTTCAACAGAAGGTGTAATGCAAACAGAAAAGGAAGCATTATTATGGCTTCATTCTGCAAACAGTGCAGTAGAGAAACAAAAACTAAGGCTAGCTTTTAAAAATACTTTAATTGCTCTCCAAACGGGCAATGGCTGGAGAAACTTAGAGAAAAATCTGAGGCAGTCTTTCTCCGAATTTTCTAATCATTACTCGCATTAGAGTTTTTATTATAAACCTTCAAAACTGCACTATGTATCTTTTTTTTATGGTTTGTATTTTTCCTTTCATTCTTAAGTTCACGTTTGTGAGAATTAGTAGATGAATGATGAATTAGTAGACAGTGTTAATTTATTAACAAATACTTAAAGTGAGAAAGAGCTTGGTTTCCGGTAAGAGAGATTCCAAACTAAATCTCGCATATCAAACGATGGCAGTAATTTGTTTGTAAACCGGAGAAGAAAGAGATTATAAGTTTTTCTTCAATATCGAACTGAGGAAGATGAATGTGTTACGGCAGGGGTTCTTAACTTTTGAGAAGCTCTCCGCCACTCTTTGAACACTGAGCTGAGTTCACGCCCTCCCCCAACCCCCACCATATCTAGTAAAAGCATGCATAATATCAGTCGTCCCCCTCCTCCCTTTAAAATAGTTAGCAGTTAATATAAGCAGTACAATAATTAGCAGTTAATATAGGCAGCACAATAAGAAACTGCATCTGATTAGGAAACCAGTTAATAAGTAAAAATATAGATATTTTCATACACAAAATTTAACATTACTATACAAAAATTTATTTTGAATACAGATTTTTAATATTCACATATGAACAAAAAAATTAAAAAAATTAATTTGAATTTTGTCATCTTGAATTCAAATTATGTTTTTCGCAATCACGAGTGTGTGTGTATATGTAAGCGTGTGTGTTTGTGTGTGGGGGGTATGTGTGTGTAGGCATGTGTGTGTGTGTGTAGGCATGTGTGTTTGTGTCTGTGTGCAGGCGTGAGTGTGTGGGTAGTTGTGTGCATGTGAATGTGTAGGTGTGTGTGTGTTTGTGTATATGTGTTTGTGAATGTGTGTAGGTGTATGTATGTGTGTGTAGGTGTATATATGTATATGCGTGTAGGTGCGTGTATGTATGCATGTAAGTGTAGGATATTGACGAAACCTGGAGACGGTTTTCGCTGGAGGTGCAGCATCGTGAGGAGTCGGTCGACGGTGACGCTACGGAGGGTGCTGGTGGGAAAAATCAAAGGAACGTCAAAAACAGTCAAATGAAAGCAATAAGCAATCGTGATTGCTCAATATATTATTGCTTGTATTTTTTTTTTCTTTTTTTTTACATTTTATCTGATATACCCTCATTACCCCCCCTCGAAATTTTTCCACACCCTCCTAGGGGTCTCCCAGGTTGAAATCCACTGTGTTAGGGGACATCCACCAATGATTTCACGCTTTCAGGGGGAGGAGGGTTTACGACATTATGAGTTTGTGAAAAGGGGAGAGAAGAGCTTGCAAGAGTGACATCACGCGTTTTTATAACAATATGCTTGTGAAAAACTGACATGTGACAAAGAGGGGAGGGATAAGACGAAGAGTGACACTTCGTGACACAGATGAAGAGGTTGAATTTGTTGAAAAAGTGTGACATCATTTAGGGACATATCCTTATTCAT
Source organism: Uloborus diversus (assembly GCF_026930045.1). Classification (NCBI taxonomy): domain Eukaryota; kingdom Metazoa; phylum Arthropoda; class Arachnida; order Araneae; family Uloboridae; genus Uloborus; species Uloborus diversus. The sequence continues at coordinate 8,286,220 of NC_072740.1, read as the reverse complement.
TATTTAGCGAAAAACATTTCGGTTTCTAACAGGAATGATGCCCAAATAGATTTGCACCAGGCGAAGGCAGTAATTAATTTGTAAAAGGGGGAGAAGGTATTCTAAATCTTCTCTTCATTTTTAAATTCAAGTAAAATAGGCGGATTTTTTTTTAAAAATCATTGGTAAATAGAATGAAACATTTTAATTTTAGACAGGAGGGATACCTAAGTAAATCTCCTATACTAGGTGATGAGGGAATAGTATTTGCAAAAGGGGGTGAAGTTTTGGTAATGAGACGGTTAGTTAACAAGAACAGGTAAAAACCAAACTCTTGAGGGGTTAATAATTTTGAAAAAAGCCGTTATAACACTTCAACTCCTAAAATGGATAGCTATTAACTAGTTAGTAAAAGAGAAAAAGATTGGTTGCTGCATTTACAGAAACTTGGATGCTAGTTACTTCAATAAAAACAGCTTTGTTTCTATAGGAGGGCAAATCAGTTCCTTAACCCTCCGATGAAAGCAGTTAACTCTTCAATAGGAAATAAAATTGTCAAACTTTTACAACAAAATCCTTATTCTTCAGAGGGGCCCTTAGTTTAAAAAAGTAGAGTAAAGTTTTGTTACTAAAAGAGGATATTAAGGAAATTTAACGCAGCGTAAAAAAGTCCATCTGATAATACATTATTTATTCAGAAGCTAAACAGCTTCACCCACATAGAGGATTGTGTGCAAAGCGCCTTGCCTTCAGACACACACAGGAAGGATTTACAACACCAGAGAAGAAAACAACATCCAGGACACTAGTGGGAATCAAACATACGCGACCTTCGACTCAGAAGACGAATCTTCTACGCACAGAGCTACGGACGGATCGAGGGCTTTACTACGGAGGGACCCTTGATAATACATATATTGGAGAAAGCGCTACTTTTCAACCGGGAGGGATAGCCAAGTGTTGTTCCTAAACTAAGCGATAACAGTAACTAATTCATAAAAAGGATCTGACGAAAGCAGTAACTAATTCATAAAAGAGGGATGGAGATATTTAGTTCTTTCAAAAGATTTTATGATGATTATTCACCATGGAACGACAAAAAACCTAACTCGAATTAATGGTGGTTAGTTTTGATGAGAAAGACTCACACTTGAGTAACTCCTATTGTGACCAATAAGATTTTTTACTGAAAAAGGAAGGCTACATAATTTAGTGGAGCGATAACAGGACTTATAAATAAATACAATCAAATATGTTTTGTTTATATGAGGAAGGGATAGCCCAGTTTATATTCCAAGCCGATCAACGACAGTAATGAATGTTTAAAAGGAGAAGGGAAAACACATTAAATTTTGCAAGAAGACTCTATTTACAAAGAAGAAATAGAAAAATTATAACTTAAAAAAACCTGGCTTAATCAGAAGAAAAGTACGAAAAACTGACAGTGAACTGAAGATATTATAGATTTTCGATGATACGACCAGGCAAATTTTTCACAAGGATTTTTTTTTTTTCCCCCAAGAAGCACTTTTATTGAACAGATATCTTTAAATGTAATTCTCCGCAAATACTTTATTTTCAAAGCATGAATGCGGCATCTTCAAAGATTTTTTTTTCATGAGCAAACATAAATCAAACTCGCAAATAAAATCCAGATTTGACAGTTATCTATTGCAAGGGAGCTGTGTAACGCCGGAGTACTTTTTTGCTTTAAAAATAGCCTTAAATTTCTTCTTGGATTTGGGAAATTGCCTCTCTACCATTTATTTCACACCTGCTTCAGACTAAAAATTTATATTTTTATCCGAAATCAAAAAGAAAAGTCTGCAGGGTGATATAGAACTGGAATCAATAGCAAGAGGGGTTTTTTTTTCGAATGATAAGAAAAATCTTTTATGTCGGGGACGAAAATATTCATTGGGCGTTTCCAAAAATTGAAAAATGAAAGAACTGCCAGTGCGAAAGGATATCCACTACAGTTATTATAATCATTAGATCTGCAAATAACGTAAGGGAAGAGCAATATACGGTTGGCATAGCTTCTCTTTATTAAATATTAAAGGCAGCAATGCTATGTTCAGATATTTTATTTTCATTTTCAACCAGTAACTTTTCTCCCCTCTACTATAGCACCAAAGCAATTTATTTTGTTGTACATCACGATAGAGAGGCTGAAAAATTGCTTTTAGAAGCGGAGGGATAAATGCTTTTATTATTAATGCAAGATAAGTTACTGAAAAAGAGGTCCGAAAGGCATAGAATTTGCCAAAAAAAAGTCCTACAATTACACGAGACTTTCCCAGAAAATTCGAGGGAAGAAAACTTTCTAGGCGTCTAAGATAAAATTTATTTTGAAGTAAAAGTAAGATGCAGTCATGTTCACGAAGAAAGGACTAGATCTTACGTACTACTATAATTACATAGACTATAAAGTGCATTTAAGAAGATCAAGCCTGTAGATCATTTTTAAAAGATCAAAACGTAACACGAGATCAACTGGATTGAGATAAAGAAACCCATCCAAGGTTGGCAGTTTTAAAGTCAAAGTAAAATTGCGAAGACTCAGTGAAAATTTCAGAGAACTGGAATGTTACTTACGACGGAAATAAATGTCTGTCTTCATTTATTCTCTTTTGCGAAGTTGTGCCAAAATAATCGTATCAAAATGTACGCAGCATGATTTATGTACATTCCTTGAAGGGAAAAAATCCTTCTTATTTAAATACTATTTATTCGGGGGGAGGGGAGGGGGTATGTCATTGCTCTTACGGGGATGAGAACCCCTGGTTAAGAGGCGTCTTAATACAAAAAAATGAACACATTAACTTCGAAAAAAAACAAACGCTTCTCTTTTATCAGATTTTTAAAATTTAACCTTGTAACCCACCCACCAAATTTCGAGTAATTTAGGTCAGTAGTTGATTTACAGTAAAATTCAAAAATGATCATAACGTAAAAAAATGATTTTTTTTCTTATAAAATTTTAACTAAAATATCATTACAGCATTGTTTTTAAATTCATATAATACTGGGAACCAACCCAACAGTTAAAACATGTTTTATATGGTTCAAAATCTGTATTATTAAAATTTGTGTGGCAGGCACAATTAAGTTTTAGTTTTTAGCCTCCAGCGAATAAAACGGAAAGACATGGGATGCATGGTAATTTAGAGTGAAATAAATCACACAATTATTTTTCACCCCCACACGAAAAAACGCTTGATTATCCTTCGAGAAAATGTTTCTACGTTGCAAAGCATAAAAAAGTGCACAATCTTTCGCTTGTTTTCAAACGGCATTTTTGTTTTATATCGTCATTACTTATTTTATAAGAAAGTAAAAGTGATTTAGATGTATCAAATGTAAAAAAGGAAAAGTGAAAATCAGCAAAATACTTTATAGCAAAAATACCATTTAATTTTTCTAACAAAGTTGTAGTGTTCAAAAACTTTTTCTTTCACCCTTTCATTCAAAAATTCCTCTTCCGCACTTATTTTAAGCAGTAAATACATTAACTATGATTAGCTTAAGTTAATTTTCATGTGCAATGTTTAAATACACGATATTGTTTATTAGGGTATTATGGTTCGCATTTCAACTAAACGATCTACTGATTTTCTCCCTCTGGAATCACACAAGCAAATTTAGTAAACAAAATAGGATCATCTTCGCACAAAAAAAAAAAAAAAAAATACAGTCGAAATCATCTTTAACGAGTGCGGGGAAACCGCGATATTTGACCAAGTGCTCGTAAAAACGGGTTCCCATAAAAAAATCAGAAAAACTTATACATACTTACTTTATCGCTAATGTTTACTTTTATTTCTGCTCAGTTCCCAAGAAGTAGATTAATTTTATTTAAACTGTCCTTTTGCCTTTTTGTTGGGTTATTGTCAGTGGCGGCGATTCAGGAAAGGGGGGGGAGCCCGCCCCCTCCCTTTTTAATCGTTCATTTATATATTTTATTTTCCAATTTAGAAACCAAAACTATAAATTATAAAAAAAAGCAGAAGTGTCAAAATTTTCGGATCATATTTATTTATTTTACTTTGTATATCTGTTTACGAAGCATTATTTAGCACACGTAGGAACTATTAGTTTATGTATTCATTATTTAGATATTAGTAAATCAATTGTTTTACTTAAACAAGTCATACTTGCTTAATGAAATTATTACCAAGTGTTGGTGACATCTCAAAATACTTCGGGGTAAATAATGTGAGTCTTAATTCATGTCTAAGTGTTTCTTCGGGGAGAGTTATTGTGTACATAATTCATCAAAATCTTAAGAAAAACGTGAGTTAAGCTGCTAGATTTTCATCAATTACCACTCATATGCTCTCAAAACCAGCCTTAGCAAAATTTTGTACTTTTTTTTTCTTTCATTTTTTTGCTGCCGGTAAAAATCCTATGGTTTTTACTTGCAGCCCCCCCCCTCCCCTCTTTTCAGTCCCAATCGCCTTTTCTGGTTATTGTTATTTGGAGCATAACCATTGTCAGTTGTAATCCTGGTTCGAAAACGTTTAAAATTTCTCTACATACTCAACTGACATTGAATATTTTGGATGCGTTCGGTGTTTCAAGTTCAAAATACTTTTCCGTCGTCGCTTTCATTATTCTTTTTCTTTGCATTTGCTTGAATTTTAGCCACAATGATTTCGGGTGTAGTGAACTCTACAAAATAAGAAAAAGGCCACCATCGCTTGTTTACAGGAATGATGACTCATTGCTAACTTTGGGTTGACTGCCGATTGTTCCAGGAATTTTTACTAGGAAAGGTTTGGCTGAGCTAGAGAGGGGGAAGTCAATAGAACTTTTGTAAATTAAAATATATTGCTCGCTATAAGTGGGTTTTTCTCGGTTAAAAGCGAGTTATTCTCCCACAGGCTGAACATTGTACCAACTCCAGGTTCTCGTTAAATCAGAGCTCGTTGCAAACGAGTTCGACTGTATATAGCAATCACCATCATCATCAGTATCATTATCATTTTGGATTCCCAATTCTCATCTTTTAAAAATATTATGTAGACGAACTAGCAAAAAAAAAAAAAAAAAAGAGAAAGAAAGAAAGAAAGGATACAGTAAGCACTTATTAAAGCTACACACACAATGTTCTTGTTTGCATTTTTTTCTTCTCTTTCTTCTTCTAGAAGAAGAAAAACAATTGCTCGGAAAAGTATGCCTCGACCCACGCAAATTCTTCGAAGAAGTAGAAGGTAAGATCACGAAATTAAACAGAACATGTTTCATAAAAATCTCGAAAAGGAAAAATGTAGAAATTATCTTAAACCCCCCTCGTAGATAGTTAGTCTTCTCTAGAATCAGAAGTAGGAGGAAAAGAATACCACATCGCATTCGGCCAACTCTCATTAATATTCATCGAAACAATCTTATTTCTTTAGCTTTTGGCAATAACTGTAGAGTGACAAAATTTATTCAACTGAACTGCATTTTTATCAGCTGTTGGTGTTCTTAATGATGCGTTAATTATTCACCACTTAACTTAGTGATTTTTTTTTTTTTTTTCAACAAAATGTAGAGACAGGTGAGTATAACATGGTTTTCAGTTATTTTCAAAATATCTTTCAACGCAAATTAGACAAATGTTATCAGAAATATTTAAACATATTCTTTTAAATTAAACTACATTAAAACGTTGTTTACGGTGAAAACTTTTACATGCTATTCATTTAGATACTAAAGAACTGTTTTCGAATCAGTTTTGAGTTTTCTAATGCGTCAAAGGATGAATTATATCAAGAAATAATTTTCAAGAGACAAAAATCCATTTTAAAGGAAGATATAAAAAGTAAAATCCTGTTTTTGTCGCAGTGTAATCACAAAATTATACCCTGTGAATGCACATGTGACGGTCTTATGGTACTAAAATATTAATCTATGTTGCCGATTTTGCTGATATGGATGAGTCAAACATAGAATGCAACTAAGATTTTGACTGGAGTGTAAATGATTTATTGTTTTAACCATCGAGATCCATTCCCAATAGATGATTGAACAGGGTTTAATTCCAAAAATTACTTTTGTGTCAACTGCAGACCACCGGTCTAACAAAAAAAAAAAAAAAAAAATCTTTTTTTGCGCAAAACCGTTTAATCTACAGCGGTTATACATCGGCGTCACCTGAATAACCACCGTTTTAATGGAAGTCAAGAATTTCCGTTTATTTTTAGCCTATTTACCAATCAACATAACTGCGCGGCCAAAGCTTTCTTTTTCTCCTTAAAAATTCTGTTTTTGTAATTAAGTTGTTAAAATATCAACTAGAAGAAATTAAGTTATTTGAATTAAGTCTAAATTTAAAAAAATGGCAATTTCGTATTTTTAATTTTTACAAAAATTAACCTTTTTTTTTTTCAATTGGAAAAGTAAATTTATATTAGTAACTTTTCTGAAATCAGAAATATTGATGTACCATTGTGATCAAATGAATAAAATAAGACTTCATTCAATGAAATTAACACAAATTCAGTATTTTTTCGTGCAAAATATTTAATTAATACTTTAATTTCTCAACCCCCATTAAAACAAACTATCACTTTAACACAAGCAAAGGTAACATGTTTAAGCCAAAGTCAATCATAAGACATTTAACATATTTGCGAAAGAAAAGAGTTCAATTTTTATCTGTTGCAAATCTATTCCCAAAAAGCAGTAATCTACTAAGTTAAACGATTTATCTTTATTACCAAAACCAAAGTAAAGATGACAAAAACAAAATACTTCTTTGTAGCAAAAACTGCAATTCGATGGTGTAATTCACCTGACATTTAATTGGCTAATGCAGTCAGTATTAGGGGGAAAAAATCAAAGAAAAGCTGATAACTGCATCTTCTAGGATTAGTTATTATCTATGTTGTTCTAGGAAAGCGCAAAAATGACTAATTCAATAAATATTATCTGAAATGTCATACCACCCTACGGAAGAATTGATTACTCAAATTTCAATATTTATACACTGAATTGCCTCAGGAAGATCTCTTTAGTATTGCAAAAAGGCATTGAGATTCATAGCGGTTTCGACAATTCTTGAATCTTTGATATTTCATGTAAAACAATAAAATAAAAAGTCATAGAGCAGCGTTAGATGGAGAGGAAATATATTCATGTATAGCAACCAGAGCAAAATTACAATATTTTCAGCAGTTTCGACCTCTTGTATTATTCAAAATTTGAAATTTATAATGACATCTAAATATTTCACTGTGTTCAAAATTAAGTCGAAATATAGGACAGCATATTTAATTTAAAAGATTTTTTTTTTAATTTGTAAGAGATATCAATTAAATATGATGCAATTAAGTTATCCAACGACAAACTACCTGCATTTGTCGTCAAGAACACTTGATTAAAAAAAAATAAAGTATAAAATGGTCGATCTTGAATTTAAACTAGTTAAATTTTAAACTTTTCCTTGATGTCAATAACTTTACAACTTTCTTGTATAGCTTCAACTTAACTACATTTTTAAACTTCCAGAAATCATGACATGAAAATTAAAGGAGCGTCTCTTAACCAACGAAAAGTCGGTTTGTTAACCGTTCGCACTCGAAAATTTAGAAGTGGAGCAATTTCAGTTAACCACTTCCTTTCAAGAGCTTCAGATTTATAAGCCTTAAAAATAATTATTAAACTTTAAACTAGTCTAATTTAAGGGCAAATTTCAAATAGCTTCTTTCGTAAATTCTTAAGCTTAAATAAGGTGAACATTTCTAAAATAGCTCACATCTGAGGTATTAAAAACTGTAAGCTTTTAATGTTCAAATGACGAAATTCAGTTTACAAGATATAATGGATTTCATCATGCTAATGGATTTCATCATCTTATTAATTCTAATCAAATGTGAAATTCCGAATTAAAAATCCGCTTGTAAGGAAATAAATTGGTTTTTAATCAGCCCAAGCATATATTTTATGTGTCAGTGCTTAATTTGATACAGCTAATTTTAAATGTGATGTGATGAAATAAGGAACATTAGTTTCTATGAAATATATTGGTTTGAATAATCCCACGCATATATTTTATCAAATTAAATGTGATGCACTCAACCCTCTATGACGACTGAAATGACAAAAGTTAAGTTATTACGAAATTTTGTTATTTTCCATTACTCCTAGCGTATATTTTATCAGTCAAAATCATATGTAGTATGCTCGATGAAATATTCTGCAATGATGAAAATTTGTATGAAAGAAAATATATTGACTTGAATCACATACAGTTTACTAATCCCGTGATACGCAAAATACTCGATTAAATGGGGGGGGGGATGTTCGTTTTCAAGAAAACATGTTGGTTGCCATCTCCTCAACGCGTACATATTTTTTATTCAATAGTAACAACATAACAAGGAAATAAATACGTTAGCGTAGTTTATTTTCAAACATTCAAAAGAAAAACTAATGGTTCAAAAGAAGAAAGAAAAAAAAGAGAGAGGGGGGGAAAAAAGATTTTTAAAGAAAACTTTTGCGTGCAGAAAATAATGGAGGGCAAAATTTTCAAAAACTGTGTTTACACCTGCTTAGAGTTATGAGAATTCCCTTATAATATCGAAAATATTCTGAGCATCAGATATGGCTAAAAACCCGCGGGTCAAATTTTCGACTTTTTTTTATTACAAATGAAAGTACGTGTTGTACTTGAACGACATTGAAAAAAAAAAAAAATAAATAAAACTGAAATTACACCATCATACTAATTGCGACGAAAAAAGGCTAGATCTTTTTTTGCATTTAAAAGATCTTCGGAAAGGGAGGACACGAGCTGGAAAATGAACGACCGGGTGTGACTCGAGTGAAACTAGATGGATTATTTGTGTCAACAAGAATGTGGGACATTGGAACATCATTTTCCGGTATATGCGGGTTAGACCATTTAGCCTCTAAAAGAAGCAATAGGTGAACTCTAATGGACTTTTCGTTCATACTTTTGCTACAAATATCCATAGAGTTGTGCATCATTAGACCTGGTACACAAGAACTGTTGCATTCTACGGAAAAGAAGCGAAGAGCACGCAAAAGATGGGCAAGCAACTGCTGAATGGGGAATCTGAGCTCCTCCCTAATAAGTGCTATCTTGCTGTTAATGCCGTATAAACTTAGATCTCTTGACAGATCTTTACAACGGCGGCTCCATAAACCGGCTCCCGTATCTGCGCGATCTTCTCGCTAATTTCACCATTATTACAGGATGCAACATATTTCAACAGCCCGAGTGAGTGAATTGCAGAGCTTTCGCGCGTGCCCCGAGTAGATTTTAATCTCGATTTCTTTCTTTTTGCTTTTAGTTGCTTTTTATTGGGATACCAAAACCTTCGGCATGAAAAGCAAAAACAAGAAGGCAAATCTCAGGTAAAGGAAGCTTCGGGGCAGGATCTTTTAGGCTTAATGAGTTCGATAAGAAAGAAGGGGCTCTTTCAAGGGTAGACAGAGGGGTCGAACGTGTTCAACCTCCTGCACTGCATTTACCGTCTTTGATATCTCGCCCCCCTGCTTGGTGTTCAAGGACATTATCTCAGCGAAAATTTGGATCGGAATGCTATTGCTCCAGGAAATCTCTGAATTTAACGTCGTCCTTGGTCAAAAGAACCTACCCATTTGTCTTCTCTTTTTCTTTCCCAACAGCACCTTTGCTTCTGGACACATTAGAATAAAAGTCAAGAATACTTTTAATTAAAAATTCGAATACAGCAAATAAAAATCAGTAGTCTTGGTTTTCCAAAAAAAAAAAAAGAATTAAATAATGCTAAGTGTAAATAACGCTAAAAAGAAACAACATATCAATGTCGAAGAATGCCACCAATTCAGAGTTTTTCCCCCCTGAAAGGAGCAAATAAGAAGACGTAAGAAATTACAGTAATGTTTTTCTTCTTTTTAAGAATTGCATTTGTCGTACTGAAAAGTTGTCTAAAACACTTTTTTTTTTTTGTGTGTTTTACTATTTTTCTTTCTTTCTTTCTCTCTCTCTCTCTCTCTCTCTCTTGAAAGAAAGAAATTCTTTTTGGAAGAAAACATTTAGTCTTTGATCGCGATGAATTTGGTTTCATTTTTCACACTTTTCTTGTAACAGTCGCTGACTACACACTGAACTCTCGCTTATCCGTGTGCAGATTATCTCTGCAGTTTAAAAGTCATCTGATTATCCGGCTTTTGTTTCTATTCTGTGCCTCTAAGCATTGTTTCCCAACCGGTGGTTCGCGAACCCCTGGAGGTTCGTGAGAGGTATCAAGGGGGTTCGCGAAAATAATATTGTAATGGCAAAATTTTAACATGCTTTCTTCAGATGAAGTCTTAAATTCAAGCGATTTTTGTTCATTATTTATTCATTTGTCTGTCGCACATTTAATGCTCTTTACATTTAAACTTCAGTATATTTGACACATTTTACATTCAAAGAATTAAGTGTGTCATTAGAAAGCGCGTGTTTTACCACTTAAATTGAAAATGCTAGAAAATAGAAGTCATGGCGAAAAAGCTCCAATTTGGAATACCATGTACTCAGATGAAAGAATACGAATGCTTTGGTTTTCTCAGAAGTTTTTGATGGGAAGTTCGATTAAACATGATGGAAACTTTAAATGAAGCAAATTTGAGCGTCTGAAACATTTTTTAGTAAATATTCGCTGTTTAGTTTTTTTAGCATTTGAGTGTAACGGAGAGCTTTCGTTGCTCTTATGGTGTGCCATAAACGCGTAGAAATGCGATCGCTCTGCTGTTTGTTGCTACGATTTTCCCACTGACTGCATCGACTACAATTTACTTCGAGCTTTATTTTTGAAACAGAGAAAGAATGGCTAGCAACCCAAAAATACCGCAGGAAGTATGAAAAAAAAAAATTACTTTCGAAAACTTTCTTGGGAATTTAACCATAATAAATTTTAAGTGCAACTTAATTTGCGCTGTCTGAAAAGAATACATTCATGAAACTTTCTGAAAGCAGAAATTTTCTCTTGGAATTAGAGAGCTGAAAAATATTTGTTGCTAAAAACTACCTTTTATGTAATATCTAGAGTTAATTATAGGCGTTTCCATTATTTTTCAATGTACGCATTTTTGTTCCGCACATTTAGAACAAGCACCAAAGAATCCTATATCTTTGGACTCGTAGTTCTTTTCAAGAAGGCATTTTGCACACCTTTCTAATTTCTTAGAAGACATAAGAACATTCAGTTATTCCGAGGAAGTTCTTTCGAAGGTATTTTTAAAGATCATTCTTTAACTGCCTTTTGGTTTAGTGTTACAGATAAATTTAAGACTAAAACTTAGATATTTGAGCAAAACTTTTTTGAGCTTTTTTGTTTCACTGATATCCCTTTTTAGAGTTTTTATGAAGTTGACTGAAGCTCAACAAAAAATAATCACATTTTTATGCTTCTATTTTTTGCAATTATGTTTTCGTTCTTGTTGTGAACTACTGAGCAACATCAAACCGAAAAAAAAAATCTCAAGAATTTTGTGTGTCTGTGTGTGCGTGTTTTTGGTTGTTACTTATTACTTACGGCACAAGGGGTTCGGCAGCTGCTTTCGGAATTTGAAAGGGGTTCTCTAGGGGAAAAGATTGGGATTTGCTGCCTCTAAAAGGAACCTTTGAAAAATCACCATTACCTTGCTCAAATAAAAATGAAAAAATAAAACTAATGCGATAAATAGATTGGTTAATATGCGCATAGAAAGGGAAAAGAATTTCTTAGGACCCCTGAGTAACGTGTTTATAATGTATCAAATCTTCATATAAGGGATTAGGTTAGCAGCTGGAAATGAACGGGATCATCTCTCCTTCTAGGAAGACTTTTACGGCCACGGAACACGACAATAAGAGGATTTTAATTCATTTTCAACCTACTTCCGGCGAGCAGATATATTATTCAATTATATATGTTTTTGGGTTTTCACTTGTAAGTCTGAACATTAATTAATGCGGATAATCAGGAGTTCTGTGTAGTTTGTTTGCATATCAACAAATGTTTTTTTTTATTTTGATGAGTAAAAAAATAGTCTTGTCTTCACTATACCTGATACAACTTCTCAACAAAAATGTTCGTACCTACGACACGTCTTGGATGATAAAAGTTGGAGTTAAATACCGCTTAATTCATTACTATGATATGTAAAATAAAATAAAGTTTTGTGCAATGCCTTGTGACAGAAAACAACTTTTTGGCTGTCTGAAAATATTTACGTTTTGAACTGATTTGGGGGGGGTAGAGAAAGTAAAGCGGGGGGATAACAACAATATGTATAGCGATAACAACAATATCTATAATAAAAGCATGAAAATTAATTCCAATATAGAACTCTAGCTAAAGGGGGGAAAAAGAGCTAACAAAAAACCTATTGATTCAATCAATATTTTGAAATGAAATTGAAAAGTTAGCTAATGAGACGGGGAAATTGGGTCTGCCAATCAGCTTCTCTCTCTCTCTTTCTCTCACTCACTCACTCTCACTCTTCACATCTGGGATATTTCCGATTCGAAGAAGATGCTTAGTCCGAAAGATCTTCTTCGGAAAACTACAGTCAAGCTAATTTTGATCACTTTGGCTAGTAAATGATATCACTAAAAAGTTTAAATATGCTTTTAACTCTTTGATTAGCAAGAAAAAGTTACGAATTAAAGAAAAAAAATCATGCTTTACATTGAATGTTCAAACTGAAAGTTGATTTTGTTGGTAGCCGATTACTCTGTACCCTTTTTCTACTTGATAATTACGCTATTTTCATTGCAAAACTTTTAAATAATTCCGTATAAGGATACATTTTTTTAGGTATTTTTATTATATTATTCTACTTATCGTATTTTGTACCGGCAAAAATATTGAAAGACTTTTATGACCGATATTTAAAACCCACCGTCTCGGGTAGAATTAGCATTTCAGTCACGAAGCTCAAAGATTATCCCAGACTATTGTAAAATTCATTTATTTCAATTTCAAACTCAGGCAAATTATCTTTCTTTTATTACAAGCCTTAAAGTCTTACAAGATTAATTTTCAAAATGATAATACAGAGTAAAAATTTTCTTATAGCATCCAATAGTTACTTTGTGTGCACTTTGTTGATAATTCCTGCTAAGTGGAAGATAGAAATATAGTGGAAGTAGAAATAATATGTACCACAAAAGTCCATCCTAACAATCCTCAGAGAAGTGTGACACTGGTTAACGACAGAAGAGGAACAAATATTGAGATTATTACAGCGTATCAATCAAGCAGCTGGACTTACAATCTTCTGCTTTTAATGCATAAAAATGAATACCGGGCAATGATCACTATCTCTCACCATGAAACTACTGGTTTTTAGTAAATAATTGGATTTTGTACTGTGGTCGATGTCGTCACTTTTGAGGCTCAGTTTAATTTAACGACATTACACTGCGAAAAAAAAAATGATAATAAAAACTGCAGTACTACTAGAAAAGCTAGTAAACTAGACTTTCATACAAGTTTCTACACTTAAAAAAACTCTAGTACTGCTTGAAATTTTCTAGGAAACTGAACTTCCATAAAGTTTTCAAGTAGCCATGCAGCTTCTACTCAAGTGACGTTGTCAATTTCACCAAAAAAAGAAGCTACATCTTTGCTAGAAAAGTTTATGAAATTCCAATTTTCTAGAGGTTTTCTAGTAGAGCTGCAGTTTGTTTTAGTGTAGCAACAATACCGCTCTCTTTTAAGTAACGCTGTAACGATATAACTTCTTAAGTAACGCTATTTAAGTATTAACTGTATCGTTATTAGACAAATGTATGGAATCGTAGTTTCGCAGAGATTTTCTAGTTAATGAGCAGTTTTTTTTTTTTTTTTTTTTTTTTTTTTTTTTTTTTTTTTTTTTTTTTACAGTTGCACAAAAAAAAAAAAAAAAATTGCAGTACTACTAGAAAATATCTAGGAAACTGGACTTCCATGAAGTTTTCTGGTAATTATACAGCTTCTTCTTAAGTACCGCTGCCAATTTAACTTTAAAAGAAGCTGTATCGTTACTAAAAACGTTTATAGAATCCCAGTTTCCTAGAGGTTTTCCAGCAAATCTGCAGTTTTTTCTACACAGTGGCAACGATACAGCTTCTTAAGCAACACTACTTAAGAAGGAGCTGTATCGGTTCTTGAAAAGTTAATGAGTTTATGGAATCCAAGTTTTCTAGAGATTTTCTATGAAACGAGTAGTTTTTTTTTTTTTTTACATTGTAGTCCATACGAGACATTTTTTTTTTAAATAAGTGACTATGACATCACTAAATATTACTGTTTTCTTTTAAAAATCTGCAAAACTCAAATGGTCGTAACAGGAATGCACATTAAAAAAATCTGGAACAAGCAATACAATCGATGTACTAAAACTTCATAAGAATATTGAAAGATTATATATATTTGTTCGTAAATCCGGAGCATTTACAAATAAATCTTTTTGGCTACAAAATTTTATAACTGCATTTCATATGAAAACCGAAGTCACGGTAAAACTTTCTATTCACTTTTTAAAAAAGGAACGAAAAGAGAAAAATATTGAATAATTGATAAAAGCTGGATCCTTACCCTCAGGAGAGATTTGCAGATGCTGCAAAAATTTAATACGATCCATCTCTTTATGCAATACGATTCTCTATTATCGAATTTCGAAAGCAGGTACATTTTCAGGTGTTACCAAAAATTTTATTCAGTTGTTACCAAGCAACTAGGATGCATATTTTAATATTTAAATGCTCTCAAAATTTTCAGCTTGGTCTGCTATAATATCGATTTTTGGAACAGAATAACAAAATTCTTAACTTTTTTTTCACAAAAAGAGTTTTTACAAGGTATATATACTGCAACCAACTCATATTTATCTATGGCATGCTGCGAAAGTTTTGATAAGCGCGTTTTTACAAAATGCTATAAATTTCTTATAACTGACAAATATTTTCATTTGAAACTGATAAGTACCATACATTAGGGCAAATCTTGATATCGATAAAAAGGGAAGTCTCGGAATGTAGCAACCAGTTAGTACATACTACATACATGTATATACATCTTTTATCTTATTTTCGATGTGGAACTGTAACATATTTATGAAACTCTCGCTGGTGAGATTAAATATTTTTAGCAACCAGTGTAAAGATATACTCAGCTTCTTTATGAGTTTTTTCCCCCTTTAGCTCTAATGTGGCTAATACAAATGAGCCTAAAACAAGCGCGAAACTTCAGTCTCTGGACGCGGTAACGAGCTCCTCGGTCTTTGCCCGACACATAACATTTATCAATCAAAATTAAAGAAACAAGACCAAACCCAAATTCTTCAGGTGATTTTATATACAGTGAAACCTGTGTAAGTTGATCACTTGCGGTGCAATACTTTTGCGGTCAACTTAAACAGGTGGTCAACTTATAGAGGTTGAATTATATGATATAGATCTAGTTCTGTGCCTGAAAATAGCGGTCAACTTAGACAGGTGGTCTACTTACAAGGGTAGTCAACTTTACAGGTTTTACTGTACTTCACAATGATTTTCTAGTACCCAAATCTACTCACAATCCATTAGAGAAAATGTTCCACTCTAGCTTCCATCTTTTTATTGTTATTTACCATTAACAACATTAATGCTAAATAACAACAACAAAACATCATCAGGCAAAATTAATGACTAAAAAAACTAAACAGGAAGTTAACCTTTAAACAAAATCGAAAACTTGAAAATTGACTTTCCCTTCTGTTTTAAAATAAAAGAGTCAACGGAAAAATGCTTCCAACGCTAATGGTCGTCGAAGTCAAAAGTGAATATCCAAGCTCAAGATCTCTGTCTGTTATGTCGTACACGCTAACAGTTAATTCAAAACCAATTATTCAAAAACCGCTTTCAAATATTTATGCAGTTGTCGAAAGAACCGGCTTGTGAATAAAATAGATTTAGAAGTAAGATAGGTTTACGCTTAAAATAAATAAATAACATAAAACGGTGAAAGTAATTTGATGGCATATTTTGTGAATTCAGAGGGAGGAAAATGATTCTTCACTAATGCATTTTAACTCCGTTTGTGCGACAAATTCGTGACACATAAGGAAAAATTTCGAAAAAAAAAAAAAATGCTGACAATGTTAAGCTTTTCATTTTGTGTTTCGCTTTCAATACAAAAATGTGTAAACATTTTATTTTCATTTTATATGTATATTTTTCTTTAAAAAAACAATGCTTTATTTAAAGAGAAAAATATAATTGAGCCAAATTGTGTTAAATACATTCACGATGTATGACTCAAAGTAGCAAGGACCTTGATGAACATAAAAAATATGATTTTAAATATGTTTGGAACCATGAGGAAGAATGAATGAAAATATGACAACTTAGTTTGTGCAACTTTTCAACTAGTAAAAACTGTAATTAAAAAAAAAAAAAAAGAAGTAAAATCTATTTGACATTTGGAAAATAATTTCCCTTGAATGCTCATAAGGATATTTCCCACCGAAAGGAATTGCGCAAACTATGCAAGAGTGTTTCGATTTTTCACCAAAAATATATTTAGTTTAAGAGTAACAGATAATTAAGTTAAACTGTTCAATATTTCTACAATTTATGTTTCAGAAAGCACGCAGCCAGCGCAAAACTAGAAAAATGGTAAAGTATGAAGCTCTGACAGCATAAAAATTAAAAAAATGTACTTCTCATAAGCTTTTTACTTTTGAAAATTTTAGAAGATTAAAAACTTTGATGAAGGCTATTAAAATTATGCATATAGCCAACAGAAATATTGACGTTAATAACAAAAATACTAATGGATAATATATAAGAAATTATGAAATTATTTATTAGAACTCGGGGTAATACCGAGAGTCATATTTTCTGCTTTTAAGACACGGCTGAAGATTTGTTCAATATGAAAGCTTTTAAAAAACGAAGCAAATAAATGTACGATACTTCCTCGAATGAAAGTTGTATGTTCAAAACTTGGCATTAAATTATGATACGATGGAGTTTGACAAGTTGAAGTCTTCATTAAAAAAAATTAATTTCCGATCGTAAAACCAGTTAACAAGACGAATAGCTGAATAAATGATGTTAAGAGACATTTTTAAAAGAAATTGAGATTTGTGGGCTGAAATTCAACTCTTTACTTTAAATATTTAGCTGGTTCTTAGACTTGATGGAAATATTTAGAATATTCGGTATCAACTTGAACAGATGCTGTCTTATCACTTACAGCAGCTTCCTTGGCAGAGCTAGAGAAAAGGAGAAACATTCTGAATTAGAAGTTGAAGCTTGGCATGTTCTTCCCTTTTACTTGGCCAGCACATAAACCTATTTTCTTTGATGGGACAAGACCTCTTCAAGTTGAAGCTATAATTTCAACAATTTTACATCTGATCGAAAAGCATTTAACAAACCGAAGAAGTTAATTAATGAACAGGTTCAACAAAACTACTTTGTGGCATAAAAATGTTATATCCTTGAAATATGGATATGATTCTCTTTTTTGCGACCCTCCAAATAAAGCTATCTTCGGAGATATGACAAGATCTATACTGCCGTGTGCAGGTAAACAGCAGTATCTGCAGAAATGAGTTTTCGAGATATTTGAAGAAACGCGTTTTTGATTCAATACTAACAATGGGGAAATGTTGGAATTAGACGCTTTTTTCGCGCCTTTTTTTCAGCGGAAACCAAATAAGCGAGCTTGTACGGTAAAGATAACGTACAATAGATGATAAAAATGCAAAAAAAATTAAAAATTAAAAATTTTCAGTTACTGCCCTTTACCTGCACACGGCAGTATATGGGAGAGTCGGGAGAAATGGGACAACGCTGCATTTATGCCGAAATAAAATGTGAAAAAATATCTTTAGCTAGTCCAGTAAATG
This sequence comes from Uloborus diversus, assembly GCF_026930045.1. NCBI lineage: Eukaryota > Metazoa > Arthropoda > Arachnida > Araneae > Uloboridae > Uloborus > Uloborus diversus. Next base: position 8,268,394 of record NC_072740.1, on the reverse strand, counting down.
TAACAGCTTTGGACGCTTGCTTCTTTGTCTATAGGGCAAGCTAGAAGTAATTGCTCACATTTTCTTTCGACATTAATACAGAGTTGCCCTATTCCTCTCAACTCCCCTGTATAAGATGTAAGAGCAGAGATCAGAAGAGCTATAACAGAATTGAAAGGTAAGAAAGTTAAAAACTCAAACAACGATTTCATTATAACCATCAGAAAGATATGGCGCTAGGAAGATGCTGGTATGTATTTTGAAACCGAAATACATACAAAGCGAGCCTCATCATTTCTTCATTTACTAGCAAAAATACCCGGCTGGGTCAGTAATAATTGTGAGAAACAATCGCTACTTTCTTTCGTTTTCTGTTTTAACTGAAAGAATTCAAAACACACCGCTTTGACGTGATTAAAAATCGAGCTTCTTATTTTCCCATAAAAGTAAAATAGCAATAAGTATAAAGAACCAGCGAATATTCATTTAGAAACGAAAACACGAATTTAAGCACATAAAAATTTGAAGAATTTCCAAAATATGAACTAACAAAACAAAGATCACTAAAAAACCGTGCGCTTTATTTAATTAAATAGTACACACACACAGAAAGAAAAAAAAACTCTCTACTATGTTTCCCTAAGGGTGCAAAAAGTAGAGTTTCCAAATGTTTAAATGACTTTAAACCCGTGTTTGCTCCGAGAAGCCTTAATTCAAAATTTACATTATGATTACTTTTAATATTGCTGTTGTAAGGCAACGAATTTTCGAAAAAATGGGTTTCATCTTTAATCATTTCATGTGGAAATTACATGACATTTCCTGTTTTCGATCACGACGTTTTTAAACTAAGTTTTTTAGCAATAAATTATAGCCTAACTTGTTCCCTGATAATGTAGCTATCTATGGTGAAAAAAAGGTTAAAATCCGTCCAGTAGTTTTGAAGTTTACCCCGGACATCCGGGCAGAAGTAGCCCTTTATGTATAAAGATTTATCATTCAGAAATTTCGTCTGCTATTGTTTTCATATTAAGATTGTGTGTCATTATTAAAGAACAACATTTTTTATTCAAAAAATAATTATTTTCTTTTCTTACAGTATAATTTTAAAAGACGAAGATAAACAAAATGCAATGGAAACAATAATAATATAATTTTTTCTTGCAAACTACTCAGTGCGAATTATTTTCAGAAATCTACCATTCGTTGCGGTGATATACGCTTCAAAGTTATATTTAAGGTGCTGGAAATAAAATGGAATTCCCAACTGCAAATAAACATACAGTCGAGTCCCGACTTACGCGAGGGATGCGTTCCAAGACACCTCACGTAAGTCGGAATTTCGCGTTGTGGAACAAGGTATGTTTAGTAATTTCTTATAAGCATACCCAATTGTTTCAGACTTTTTAAACACCTCTCATATTGTTTCAAACCATTTATTAACTATGTATTGCAGTATCTTTTACAAAGAACGACTTTTTCTGTATTTTAGAAAAAGCGTTATTATTTGACATAAAATTTTGTAATTTTGCACAAAATCAATGATTAATGGGGGAGAGAAACACAATAAAGCAGTATGGTACTTACAGTATGTACACTGCAGCATTATTATAGCACTTAACAGTATAGATATAGTAAATATATTTATAATTTAAAAAATGAAGAAGGTTTATGCAGCGCGATCAGAATGTTATCAGAATGTATTTTATCAACGTTCATATGTAAAATGAAAAAAAAAAGTTAAGAATGGGAACGGTTATTTGTATAAACTAAAGCAAAGCGTTGTTTAGACTAATGCAATGGGTGAACTTCCGCTTTCGGTGATGTTAAAGGGATAGAAGTCCATTCACAAAACCAATATTTAGTGTCAACGAAGCCCATTCTAACTCTCCGCCGCTCTTTTACCGAAAAATTTCATGTTGCCAAGCGAGTCATTTGTGTCCGCACTAAAAAATTCATTACTCATGAAAAACTCGCGTTATAGCCATTTCGCGTAAATCGGATCGCGTTGTAGCGGGATCCGACTGTATACGATTTGGGGATGACGAAAGATAGGGCAAAACTCAAAAATCCATTTACCCTGAAGCCTTACTAAACACCTCAGCCGAGCAGTTGAATTTGTGTAAAGTGAGGCTTGCCGGAGAGAGCCCCAATTTGAGCAGCTGCTTCTGTTCATGAGTTCGGTCTATTAACGTGGGCGATTTTTCTTTTCAATTTTGTGCTCGCGTGGAGGGAAATGGGGCGGGTCGACCATGAATGTCAATTATAGGTTAATCAACTCCTTTGACAGCACGGAGGCTCTAGATGTTTTCTTCGTCGGATGATGTGAAGAAAGCGGCAGGCATGTGGAAGAACTTTTAATTCGAGTTGAACTGTCGAACTCGCGAAAAACGAACGCAAAGGGATCGCGATATTTGCTCGTTATAACCGAGTGCTCGTAAAAAGCGGGTTCGTGAAAAAAATCATTACAATTCATACATGCTTGCTTTGTTATTTTTATATTTCTGTACAGTACCAAAGAAGTTGGTTATTCGGTTTGAACTGTCTTATTGTCACTTTCTTGTTATTGTTTTCGAGAAACGTGGGGGCCGAAAAACATCGTCATTTTGCATCCGTAACTTCAAAATAGTTTGAAGTTTTTCTGAACTTTGGAAGTCAAGTATGTCGAGAGCTATTTAACTTTAAATTCTTCACATTTGTCGTTATGGTGGTTTATTTCATTTTTTTCCCTCTCTCTCTTGACTTTTAGCTACAATACTCTCGTAAGTATATCTCTTCAACAAATATCTATTTTTTCGAAACTCCTCTACTCCACGAATTTCAAAAACAGGGTTAATCACTTGTTCTCATGATTTATGTCTTATCTCTAACTTTCGGTTAAATTCAAAAAGCTAATGGAATTTTTCTAAAAACAGAATAATCTTTTCTGGGGAGGAAGTTAACAGACATATTATGAATTACAAAAATATTGCTCGCTTTAAGCGGGGTTTGCTCATTAAAAGCGAGTTCTGTTCCCATAGACTTTACATTGTACCAACCAAATCTTTTAGATTTCCTCGCTAAATCCGAGTTCTCGTTAAAACAAGGCTCGCTATAAGCGAGTTCAACTATACTGATAACAGGATCACTTTAACATTAAATGCTGGCAAGTAACGAGGAGAGAAGAAATATGTTTCGCAAACGAAACAGATACACATAATGCAAATTCTTCCTTAAATGTTGCTTCAAAAATCAGCTACGATGCATTACTTCTACCATTGTTTGCATTAAATAATGAAGAGAATTGTATAAATTATAAAGCATAAAGTTTGTCTGCGTACTTTCTGTGACTGGCCTAAGGCAAAGACCATTCGGTCAGCTCTCATGAAATTTGGTACAAAACTATATGGGTACGCAACTCGAAGCGTTTTGTTGCTAAAATTCGATTTTGTTCCTTTATTAGTCCAATTTCTGTCAAATTTTCAAAGTAACTGGCTAATAAGGGGGGAGGAACGAATCATTCCTCGTATACACAGACATTGCATATTAATCGAAAGTCTTATTTTTCCCGCGTAAGATGATGTTCTTTCCAAGTTCCTAAGTCGATTAGAACAGCAGTTATAGGTGTTTTTAGCTCTATTTTTCTAGTAAGAAATAAAGCTTTTATGAGGAAGCAATTAATGAGAAAACATCGTATTAATACGAGCATTTTCAAAAAAAAAAAAAAACACCGAAACGCGTGCTGCAGTGCTTTTGGTTGTCCATCAAGTTGTGATCTTTATGATGTAAGTAATCTTGAGGAAAATTCAATCAGATTACTATGGTGGGTTTCGCATGAAAGTTATATGGTAAAAATGATATTGCATTCACATAAAAACCTAAATTAATTTTTAAAGTAAAAACTGCAATAAGTATAACGACTTTTACAACATTGCAATAATTTCGTTGGTTTTGTGTGATCTAAATAAATAGTCCGACACAAAAGCTTCAGATTGGAACCAAAAAATCTTACCGAGGTCTGAACTGAAATAGTTGCCATGGATATTAAATCGGAAATGCATTACGAGAATATTCACTGCAATAATATTATTGTATTCGATTATTTATGTTGTGGTTCAATTCTTCATATTTAAATGACGTAGTAGACGTAAAAGTTATGACAGTACTTTTTTCCGTTATAAGTTTGAAATCGGTTTAATGGCGATTTGTTTACTTTCTAATCAGAAGAAAACAGAAAAATATCGCTTACATCGCCGCCATGTTTGCTGATCGTGCATTAATTTTACAATTTGTCGGAGATTTTATTGCTTTTCAAGGACATGTCATAGTTAATTGGCGGATTATTTTACATTTTCATGTTGTTTTATCTAGTTGGCGAATTATTTTATTGTAACTTTGAGTTACGTAATGGCTTAGTTTTAATTTTGAGAAATATTTTACATTTTAATGAATTAGTTGAACTGTTGGTCGAATAATTTTTCATTTTAACGGGATTTTTTGTCTTGTTTAATGACTTGTTTCGTTGAAAAATGCATTAAAAAGGCAAAATAATGCATGGTATCACAAAACTCTTTGACCAAACATTTCGGCAATAAATAAAATGAGAAATTGTCGCCGAGATTAAACCTGCGCCAAGCATAATACTTATAACAAAAAGAACCAATATGACTGTATTGACAGTAAGACACAAAGCTCATTTTAGATACAACCGAGAAGCTTCAATAAGGATATCGACTGAACTTTGTAATATTTTTATGATATTTACCTTAGCTCTCAGATAAATATTTTATTTATATCTAAAGTGAAATTTTTTCTGTAACGCCAAAGCATTCGTGGATTATACTAAACGCTTTGTCACAAAAAGGGAACATTTACAATTAACGCAAGTGTTATGCATGAAACGTAATTCTTGCAGAAAAATCTACAAAACAGCTAAGGAGATGAGCCAATTTGATAAGCACCTGGTTTCAAAAACTAGATTATTGTACTTATCTGAAAACAAGCAAAGGGAAGACTAAGAATGGAAAACGAAGAAAATAACAGGATTTTTTTGGTTGTAACTCAAGAGAACAGTTTAAAAAAAAAGTCGTTTTATGTTATTATTTTAGCATTCAACAACTTGGACACTACAAAAGTAAAATAAAAAATAACTTACCTCGACAAGTACGAATATATACAGAGTAGGATAGGAATAAATAAAAGATTTGCTCAATTTTTATTCTGAGAAACATTTTAATGTGTTAAGATTTATTTACTTAAACAATATTTATCTTTAAGACTAGAATTAACATACGCAAATGTAAGGAATACAGATTCAATGCACAACCGAAAATTAAATCTAAAAGTAAAATATCACAGAAAAAAAAATTAGCGTCTTGTCAATGTATCCTACATAACTAAGTTACAAAAATTGCTTCTTACGCAAGGGAGCAAATTTGCTACAGAGGCAAGTTTTATTTGCTTAGTGCATGACAAAAGCTAAATGATATCCACAATTATTGTTTTGAAAACTTTCTAGCTATGACATTGTTAATGGAATGTATTTCCTATTGTTAGCAGTTGAAAGAGAAGACATTGTTATTAGACTTTTATGTTCTCGATTAACTTTCTCGTCAAAAATACTCCAGATCTCAAAGTGACTCAGATGGATTTAGTTTATGACAACATAAAACGGAGCAATGACAATAACGAACGCTCATTCTGATTTTTTTTTTTCCAATATTGCTAAGTGTCAATATTGGATCCAATAATGATATTTTAGAATACAAAGTATTCCGTATTTTTAACGTCAAAATTGCAAGTTTCTTATTGAAAAATACTATAACTTTTCATTCTTAAGCTTAGAATTTGGACAGTTTCGCCTCGGTTTTCAAAGTACAACCAAAATCGTAATAATGTGGTCACTTCAGAAAACATTTTGAAAAAGCTGATCAAGAAATGTGAGTTCACTCATTTCTCTATACTGCCGTGGGCATTATAGGGAAATGGAAATTTAAACGGCAGTATCTACAGAAATGAGCTTTTGGGATATTTGAAAAAACGCGTTTTGTATTCAATACTAACAATAGGGAAATGTTGGAATTAGACGTTCTTTTTGCGCTTTTTTTTTTCAATGGAAAGAAAATAAGCGAGCTTGTACAATAAAGGTAAAGTACAATAGGTGACAGAAATACAAAAAGTGAAAAAATTTCAGTTACAGTTCTTTACCAGGTCACGGCAGTATAGCCTATAATATACCACACGAAACGACGTCCCTTGTTAAGGAATAGCAGTCAAATTATAGGATGGATGCCATATTTTTTTAAAAACTGAATCTTCACAAGTTATGTCTCGTAAAATCATTAGATCAGAGAACGTTTCCTTTGAAGTCCAATAAATCAGAGAACAGCTAACACTTTCCCACTCCAAATCCATCAAAGGAAATCCTTCTCAAAACCGAAAGGAACGACAGTAATTTGCAGCGCTATTATTCTTCAGCAATATATGTGCTTTAATGAGCTAAATATCATGCAACCTATCGGTGCCTCCTCTAATTTCACACCCATTTAAAGCGTTAGTAGAATTTCTAGAGCTTCCCTTTCCTTTGTCCCACTATAGGAAAATTTATAGGAAGTTTTATATTAAGTTAAGTAAATGTCTCATTTGTTATATTACCGCTTCTTAGTTTCAGCGCACTAAACTACACGTAAACTAAACAAGATAGGAGCCATTGAAAACTTGAATAAATAGCTAGTACCGGTTGTAGGCATTATAATTGTATCATTGTATTTAGGGGTGTGCACAGTGAGGGGGGGGAGAACAACAGTTGGCTCGGACCCTGAGCTTAAAGAGGGCCCAGTTTACAAAAATAATTGAACACGCAAACTTTTTTTTCCCCCAATATGATTCGAATTTAATATTTCCATAAAGTTAGTTGATTTAATTTTCCAATATAAATCAATTAACTTTATGAAAGGGATAACGAAGTTTACACAGTTAAGATAAAATATTAGTTGCACTACAACACATATTTTGTGAGAGTATTTGATCAACTGAGTTTGACTCCCCCCCCCCTAACTTTCTCTTAAATTTTTATGTTGTTAAGGTTTGACCACAGAGGACCTCGAAAAAGGTTGTGTCCTAGGTTTCTCAAATTGCTTAATCGGGCAGTGTCTATCAGATTTCTAAGGTGGGTCATTCCATAGTGACTAACGTAACATTCGCAGCTGATTTTCAAACTCTTTTTACTTACACCGGGAGTAAAAATAAATGTGTTTTGGTTTAATATGCAGATTTAAAATGTACAAGGTGACTATTTTTCATTTCTACCAAGAATTTGAAGCAAAATGAGCGCTGACGGGTGTTTTTTCACCAAAAAAGGCATCGTGACTAACGTAACATTTTTGCAACCCTGAGAAACAATGCTTATATTACGAGGCAAATTTTTCTGAAACTTAACGCAGGCATTTAAAATTGGCCGTTATATTTGTAAGAGGTAAACAATCTATTTTTAAAAATGTACTACAGATTTGTTACAGATGAATCTTTTTTGGCCCTTAATGGTACTTTTACGAAAAACTGTGTGTGACTAATGTAATGTGACTAACGTAACCATCGAATAACAAGCAATGAATGCATATAAAAAAAACTTTTTATAATTAATATCTTGCTCTTATATTACTTTTACACCTTTTAGGAACCTTCTTTGTGTTGCAACATGATTCTTTCTTTACTTTTTTCTATATTAGTGTAAGAAATTGAATGGAAGGATTCAGTTCAATTAACTCAATTTGAATGTGCGAAAAAAAAATAAACAAATAAAAAAAATCTGCTTTGACAAACTGAATGACATCATTCTTGGGCTAATTAAATCCTAAATATCTCTCTTTTTAAAAAATAACTTTATGCAAGTTGATAGTTTCACCGAATTCTAGTATTCTGCCGATATACTAGTTATCGTCATAAGAAACTCCGTTGTACTTTTCAATGGCATATTATTTTTTAAGGTTTACTGATTCATCGAACGAATAGTGTTGTCCATGCTTTTGAATTAAAATGTAATATTAAAAAAAAAATATTTGAACGTTTTTGGAGAATGCATTTTAATTCCAGATATCACCACAAATGTTTGAATTTCTAAATGATCATTCTTGCATTTTCTGAAATATATGGCCGCAGCGCCCTTTGTCACTGTATCATGATGTAACATCTTCAAATGTTTTCCAACGAGCAGCCATTACTTCATTTAAATAATAGGTGGAGATGTATTTTCTAAAAAATAGAGACGTTCTCTTTTGTTAAGACTGTATTTCTATTATCTTAATTCTTAAGCTTGGATTCTTGTGTTGAATGCACATTCAGCAGAGAACTCATTTTGCTTTACTCACCTTTTTTCTTTTTTAATGATTCTTTAAATTGGAAGTATCTTTATAAAGACCTTTAAAAAAGGATTTTTCTAAGTAAACAGAAGGTCTACAATATAATATTACTGGTATTTTTCTCCCTTTATATTTTTAATCAATACAGAATGCCTACATATTCAAAATTGTTCATGAAAATGTACGTTAAATTGAATAATTTTTAAATATTAGCAGTTATTTTTAAAATGTTACGTTAGTCACATGCAAACTGTTACGTTAGTCACAGCTCAAATGTTACGTTAGTCACACTAATTATTTTATACCTACTGATACTAAAATAAATATTTTGCACTTTTTAAGTAGATATGACACAGATGTAAGAAAACAAAAAGTGCTGTTTGGTTCAATCATCTGGTTTAGTTTTTAAGCAGAAAATAGTACATTTTCGTGACTAACGTAACGTAAATATTTTCAGTGAAATAACCAAATTAATTAAAATACTTATCTTATAATGTATGCAAAAAGAACAGTTAATTTTATTGGGCCAACGTCTAATCATTTAGAATAAACATAGTTCTTTTAAAAAATTGCAAAAATTTGTACATTACACAAGAAAACGTAGACGCATGTTTTTTGCACATGGTAAGCCTTTTCTACAACCTCGCACGTTTAGAGCCAGAAGAAATACACCGAATGAAATTTTTGCAAACTGTTACTGGATTTATGTACTAGAAAGTATGCTGAATGAAATGATAGGTCACAATTAAGGCTTTGTGGGGAAAAAAATTCTGAGGTTGAGGTTGACATTTCTATTGAATGACCCAAGTGAAAAAAAAAAAAAAAAAATAGATTCGAAGTCGAGAATAATGGTTGTTTTGATGATTGCTAGGGTATCAGAGAGGAAGAACGATATCTTCTCTATACTTCAAAAAAAAAAAAAAAAAAAACAGGTAATTTAATGGTAAGGAGAAACTTTTTTGTTTCCGTTATTAAGATTCCATAATTCTATTCTTAAGATCTTTTCATAGCCTTATTATTGCGTAGCAAATTGAAACTTTGCCTAGGAGCCCTGAACTGCAAAGAGCCCTTCCTGTTCGCAAATATTTGGATTGGGGGCTCCGCTCAATCGTTGCTTATCTCAATAATTAGTCCAACAATTAGACTAGCATACTCCCGCCCCTGCATCTCCGTTTCTCATCTTTCAAGTTTCTTGTCGCCAGTGAAATTTTTACCACACGCTAATTCCCTAATGTATATATTTAGTAAAGACTACTAAAGTACAATCTTTTTATAATAAAATAAAGCTTTTAAAAAGCAAATTTGATTCATAATTCGTATTTATAGTAAAATAAAAAATGTTTAGTATACTAACGATTAAACAAACTACCATTTACAAATTACTTTTAATGCCTTTAACTGATTCCACGTAAAAAATAAATCGTAAGTCAACATCAAATGGCAGAGCGCTACTAATTACCTCAGTAAAATTTCAGTACTTTTGCCGCATTCTCGGAGAGAATCATTGGAAAAATTATTTTTATTGTTGTGGTTGTTTAAATACCGGGGCCCCTAACAACGAAATGTTACCGACATTGAATGTATGCAATCACTTATTTTCAGAACCGACACTTAAGAGGATATAAAGAGCAAAAGTTGATAGCAAGAAAGTGTCATGACATGTCAGCGTTTGCTACTTTTCCGGACTGTGCTCGCAGTCTTTCATCCGCAAAAGATCATAGAAATAAATAACTTCATAACTCACTCTCAGTTGAATCCAGTATTAAATTCATATCGCATTTTGACACTTAACGGCTTATATAGCATTATAGTAAAAAAATCTTGTTTAACATCAAGAGATTCTCTGTTAATCCGTGAAATTTATTCAGTTCAAGTACGACGACCAATGAATAAGATTAGCCAAAATAACTCGCAAACATGTTAAGACAAGAGTACCAAACATAAATAAAAGAAGATAATCACGAAGATCAGATAGGGGAAAAAATTTATCTCCTAGCTAGTTCACCCATAAATTCGACATTTATTGCGCATGATCGATCACGAGTTCTCACATAAAGGTCACCGTGCCGGTAGGAATACACTTTTCCAACAATTACTCGATCAGCATTCTAATATCTTTCCGTCGGCAATGGATGATCGATATTCGAAGAGCTCAGTGACGTTCTATCTTACCCACTCAAAGCCGCCTCTGAAAAGATTACACGTTCTGGCGACAGTTGGTGGCAGCATTTGCAAGAAAAAAGAATAACCAATTTCGTTATTTGAATTTCGTGGAACGCAAATCTATTGAGCGAGGAAACTCAATCGGCAAGCTTTTGGTAATTATGATATCATAAAAGAAAACAGATGTTGATGCTACCCTTTGACGCTGAAAGATCTATTGAGCATCCTTAAAAAGGCTCTTGAGTAAGGAAATACGGATTATATATACCAAAAGTCTTTCATAAGTTTACATAGAAGAATCTATTGCATGGTTTGTTCTTTCAAAATGTATTCTAGGAAAGACTGGAGCGCAGGCAAATTTGCAACTTATTATTAGGATTCATTTAGCAGTAATAAAAATTATTCGTGATAAATATTTGTTGATTGAAGTATTTGCTAATCACAAGGCTTTTCCATAAGGATAGGAAATAAAGTTGAGCACTTATTTCACAACTGGATTTTAATAGCATTTCGAAATGTTCAAGCTAAACACTGAAATGCACAATGAAACGTATTTTAACTGTAACATATGTACAAGACGTACTGGAAGGCAGCTTAGCATGTTTTGCAACACTCCTTCTTTTGGCTCGCAACTGATTTTTCGATAATGCATCCATATTTCTTTTTGACACTTTTAGCGAAGCCAAACTTCAAACTCTTGTAACTAAGGAAATTTAAACAAACTGCATAAAATAAAGGATTCACATGGTGGCCATTCTTTCACTGTTCAAAAGTCTAAATCTACCTACTAAGCATCATTTGGCGCGTGCGACAGTACCTAACTACAGTGAAACCTGTGTAAGTTGACCACTTGCGGTGCAGTACTTTAGTGGTCAACCTAAACAGGTAGTCAACTTATAGAGGTTGAATCATATGATAATAGCGGTCAACTTAGACAGGTGGTCAACTTACAAGAGTGGTCAACTTTACAGGTTTTACTGTACGAATGTTGGATGACTCGTGAGTGGTATTCAAAAAATTCTTTGCGACCAAAGGCAGTTAAACACTATCTCAAATAAGATGTAAAATTTCGACATGCATTTTGGTAAATTTTAATAGTGACTGAAGAAGAACAATTGGCTTTTTTCCATTGGCATACCGTCTTTCTCCTAAACCTATAGGCTTATAATCATCTGTCAAGTGAACATTTGGCATATTTATCACTGGAAAGAAATGGAGGAGGGAGGAACAACACAGAGCGTAAATTAATACTAACAGTACACAAACACGAAATGTTGAATGAAGTGTTTATCATAACCACTAATAATTAAGCGCTGAAAATTTGAAGTATTTGATTAAATAAGACATATCATTATTAGATTTCACATGCCCTGTATAGAACATTTTCCATGCCATTACAGCCGTGAAAGTCAAAATTCAAAATACTGATACAAGCTCATTAAGAAAAAGTGGCCTTTTCGGAGCCTATTATCTTTTATTTTAATTTAAAGATATATCAAATCAATTAATCTATAACAAAATTGGATCACTAAGAAAATATATTTAAAATCCAGACGAGCAAAGTTTATTTTCTGCACCAAATTTTTAAAAAGTTAATTTTCCAATCGTTCTTACACCTTCAAAAAACACTAGAAAACGCGTTTTGGCCCTTCATTCTAAATTACTAGCAAGTTCCCTCCCTTCAATGCACAAAACGGGATGCTAAACGGGAGAAAATTGTTAAAAGCATTCCTTTAAAGAGGACAGTTTGAAATTGTTTCAATGACAACAATTTTACTCATATGCTGTGCTTTTCGTTCTAGCAGGAAATGTTACGTTGTTTCAATGTGCTAAATGTGATTCTACAAGGATTTATTTTTTGTTTGCACAAGTGGTGTATTGGTGTATATTGGATTGATGTAAACATATTTTGAACGACATGTGACCTTAACCTCATAAAACGAGTTAAGTAAAATTGTTTCAGAGGAAAATTTTTTAATTATACATTAAATTATACACACATTTACAGGAATAATTTACTGTAACTAATAACAATGGTTTTACTCAATTACAAAATTTAACATTTTGTAAGTAATTTACTTAAAAAATAAAACTTTTACAAAATTACTAAAAAAAAAATAAATTCTTACAAACTTACTAAAAAAATAACTTACAAAATTAAAATTTTGTAAGTAAGTTTGCAACTCAATTACAAAATTTAAAATTCTGCAAGAGTAATGTTTGTTATGTTTTTGATCCTATAAGTACAAGAGGCGTAATGTATTGCTTTTTCTACGAACACATTAAAACTGGAATTAATGCAAAGTTTTTTGCATTAATAAAATTGTGTGTCGTTGTGTTATTAATGTCGAAGCATTAATAAAATTCCATAATTTTATTAATGCTTCGACAAAAATAATTTTAATTACATGCCGCTTTATTCATACATCCATACAATATTTTCCAAGAATATAATTTTAGTATTTAACATTTTTTTCCATCGTAAGCGAGAAAATTTATTTTCCCCCCTTGAACATAATTTTGTCTTCGTGTGGGGTTCTTTCATATGGTTGGAATAACATTGCTCCCTTGAACATAATTTTTATTTCATGTAGATTTATTCATGTAAGAGGGGTAATTTAACATTTTCAAAGTGGGACGTTCCTTTATCCATTACCCAATGACACTACCGGCTTTTTTTGCAGGCAATAACAGACATCGCAATGCATTCAGGACAACCTTTGTCAGATATCATCAATCAAGACGTCCACGGGTTTTAGAAAACCGGTCTGACCTAAACGCTTCTTATGTTTCGAAGAATTCAGATGGATCAAGCGGAACCAGCTCTTTTAAGCCATCCTTTTCTTAAGTATACCCTCACTTTTTTAAGCATTGTCTTCAATGAAAAGAGAAACGTGTTTTTGAAGAGGTAAAATAGAAAAATCTTGTTAAACTAGAAGAGAACTGGTCATCATTGGGTGCGGTTAAGGCTATTAATTGGCTTTAAACTCAAACTTGCCTTCAAATCCATCCCGTTCACCCCCATCCCTTGATTCTTGAAGAATACAAAGAGCAAAATAAAGTTGATGGATTTTGATTTTTATTTTCATGACTTTCTTTTCGGATATAAGCTCACAAGTAAAGACCATGAAAAACGTCAGATTTGAATATTCACCATGAAACAGCAAGGGGTCATGTGGGAGGGTTGAGTCAGTTTCCCCTTCTATCTTACAATTCTTTTTTCAGTACTCCAGCCGATATTTATTTTTGAAAAGGAAACAATAAATCATGTACAAAAAAAGAAAAAATCACCATTCCCAGTTAGGAGCAGTTAGTAGGATTTCTTTCATAGCTGAAAAGCTCTTTCTCTTCAAGTGGTAATACTCATTGAAAAACTTATTGCGTTATTACTACAACAATTAATTGAAATTCATCGATTAACCCAAAAAACAGGGGGAAAAAACATACTATTCATCAGCTAAGATGGCCGATCACATTTCATACTAATTAGCGAGCAGAAGACATTTTTTCCCCTTCGTTTTAATGCTCTGAACGATTATGCAAGCTCGATAATATTAACGGATATTTAGCGCAGGGTTTGCTAAATTAGATTTTCTTTTTCAAATACGGATGATTTTTTAAAAAGCCTGGAAAAACGCAACGCCCAATGTGTTTTCTTTTCCATCAAAATAACGTTTTTTTACGAAACCGTCAAAAAGTTTTAAGTGAAGCAAGCAATTATTTTTATTAATGAAATGGAAAAATGAGTATGCTTATATGAATTTTCGAGAAGCATATTTTACTGTTTTGTTTTCTTTTTCCAAACAACTTTTATAAGATTTAGAGAGCCTCAATGCCACCGAGCTTTAAATTTACTCCGGAAACATAATGTCACGCACATAAATTTACTCTACCGTAAAACATTTCAGTGTGAAAAAATGAAGAAAAAATGGCGATATACTTCGATAGGACATCTTTAGTGCCAGATTTTATTTTGGACAGCTTCGATCCTACACATTATGTTTATTCTGAAACTGCCAAAATTTTAAGATAGTTAAAAAACTCAAATTGACTTAACTTGGACACTTAACAACAACAAACAGCAATTAATTTTAAAAGATGTGATTCTATGAAACAAGGTGTAACTTTCTTTAATGTCATGGCGTTAGGTAGTGTAGAAATTAGACGTTTAGAAAATTCAAAAGCAGTGACCCTCGAAAACCTTTATGTTACATAAAGGTTTTTTTTTTTTTTTTCTTTTTTTGCAACGTAAGTCTTGAGGAAGGATGTATTTAGCCCCAGATATCTCATGTTCTCCACAAAAGTTAGCAAATTAAAGTAAAAAAAAAATTCACGATAAGTTTGGCATAATTTATGTAAATGCAACTGAAACAGTATCGTAGGTGACATACATATACATAAGTATCCATATGTGTAAACATTATAAAACGCTTGAATGCAAAAGCCTAATTATTCTGGGGTGTACCTCTACCTCACCAGTTAGAGGTTAAGATAAATAAAATAAGATTTATGTTAATCTAATAATCCACTAGCGAAACACTAGAGGGGTCTTCATTTCATCTTTTAAAATCATCAAAAAGTAGATTTTTATACTCTGAATATTTTTTTATTTTTTTTAAACATCCTTTTTATTTGCTCCATGCCTTTACTGTAGCTCGCCATTTATTTGTTTCTGTACCAGGAAATTTATAAATAAATTATATGCAATATTCCAAACTCAAAGTTTTTTAACTATAAAAAAACACGTAACAGCCATAATTCAATTTATACATATTACTTAGACTACATTCTTTACTTCAGCATAAGTATGGGTTGTTGGAATAAAAACGTTAATGATAAAATCACACGCACGCTTCTTGTAAGAATGAAGCAATTTAACTAATGGGAAAACATTGTTGCCAAGAATGATGCTTGGCGCTACTCGAACCTGGCTTCAATTTAGATGCCGAAGCATAATAAAGGATTAGGTTACATACTAAATTTAACTCGATATCTATCGAAATTTGTTATCCGGAACAGGAGTCAGTATTTTTGCCACGTTTGAAAATTCATAAATGTTTGACATGGCACTCTTAGGTCTACGTTTCTATCGAATCTACCTTTTTGGTAGAGCATTCTGAAGGACATAAGTCAATCTAACCTGGTTTAGTCTCTTATCACTATTTTGTTGACCCACTGTACTACAGTCGGATCCCGACTTACGCGAGGGATGCGTTCCAAGACTCCTCGCGTAAGTCGAAATTTCGCGTTGTGGAAAAGTGTTGTGTATATGATTTTTTTATTCACATACCCAATCATTTTAGGCATTTCAAACACCTTTTAAACTGTCTTAGACCATTTTTTAACTATGTATTACCTTTTCTTACAAAAATATCTGAATTTTTACCTTATTTTTTAAAAAACTGAATTATTCAACATAAAATACTGACTACGATGCACAAAATCAATGATGAATGGGAGAGAGAGAGACATAAAAATAAAACACAACGGCATATCGTAATAATAAAGAACTGCATTGTAAAAGTACTATACAGTAGATACAATAAGTTACATTTAAAACTTATAAATAGAAGATTTTAATTTATGCTGCGCAATCCAAACGTAATTTTAATATATTTTTAAATATAGTAGCTTCGCATTTACTTTTATAGCATTTACATCTATAGTAACCCCCCTCTTTCAGAGTTTCTATAATCTACAATACAAAAGCAAATTCCAGTTTCATACTGTGAAAAATGAGGAGAAGGAATAAACACACACTAACAATGCTATGTTTATAGTGCGGTGTGGGAACTAGCACAGTCAGCGATGCTAAAAGGATGATAAGTGCATTCACGAAGTCAATGTTTAGTAGTCAATAACAAAGCCGAAATTTAGCATCACAATTCTTTTCCAAATATTTTCGTATTGAGAGCGAGAAATTCGCTTTAGCTCTAAAATTCCTCGCTCCTAAAAAACTCGCGTTATAGCCATTTCGTGTAAGTCGGATCGCGTTGTAGCGAGAGTCGACTGTATACCCATATTTAATTTAACTCGGCCTTTTTGATACGCCTATCTAAGCGCACTTTTCAAACAAAATCTATCTGGCATCTAAAGTCCATGTACGTGTTTCAATGAAAACCACAATTTCGATGAATTTAGTTTATGTTCAAATTAGAACTTCTTCTGAAACAAAAACAAAATTAATTTGTCGATTGCTTTTTTTTAGTGTAAAAACGAATTTAATATTTTTTTCGCTGTTTTTTAGTTCAATAAGCATTTAAAGCGTGGATGCGTTAATGCCCTACAAAGAGCTACAGAGAAAAATTATTAATGACTGCCCAAAGGCTATCATAACCAGCTTTTTTTTAATATAAACACTAAGTTTACTCATGTTTTTGTTCTGCACGTTGCGCATATGTATCGGAATAAGTACATATCAAACTTATTATGTATTCATCTATCACTAGAATGAAGTATTTATGTAATCTATGGAACCTAACCCCTGTCTTAATACTACTCTAAAAAATCTAAATTTAAGTGGTTTTGGTTTATGCGGCGTTTACACAGAACGTAACCCCGGCGTAAAACGAGGATCTACTACTACGAATTCAAATGAAAAGAAAGCATCCTTGTTTTTTGAATTTGATTTTTAAAAAAAGGAAAAGGATTTTCTCTTATAAATACAATATTTTTTATATATCACAGTTGTCTAAACTTGCTTTCCATTCATTTTTCGGGAGACAAGAAAGGTGCGATATATTTGAATGAGTGATGAGTGTTATAAAGAGTCGCGATTTAACTAGGGCTTGCTTACTACATCAAGTAATATTACAAATTCAATCATTGAGAAAACTGCTTCAGAAATATGTTCTTCAAAAAATTAACATTTATCTTTAAAAAATCCCCAATACATTCGCTACATTATTTTAAGCATTTTAAGTGAATCGGTAAGATATTTAACCAAATATAGAGTAAATGCATTTCCATAAGTAGCAAAGAATAACCAATTAATGCCGATCCACTAAAACCGAAAGTTCTACAAAGTGAAAGAAAACTGCAAGCAATTTTCATTTTCCGTTACTAAATATTTCAGAAAGTTAAAGAAATGAAACGCGTTAAAACCCTAGAGAGGACCCTCTCTAATGAGGTTTTACCCTCCTTCCATTATCCTGATGGATGCTGGGGCACCGGTTTTCTCTTATGGATGTGACAGGTTTGGGCGAATATGCCTAGACGAAGCAAAAATAGATTTTTCCTGGAATGGGACACTATATCATCTTTACCTTTTACTTTTGTTATTAGAGAGAAAATATACGGATCAAAAGAGATGATATATTTTATCGAAATTCATCTGACACTGCGGGATGATGCAAAAGAAGACACAAACAGGCAGGCTAGAGGGAAGGCGGGTAGTCGGGATTTTTTTTTTTTTTTTTTTTTTTTTTTTTTTTTTTTGCGTCGGTGTATTTTGCTTAATAAAGGTTCAGTTATCGTTGATGTGAATTTCTAAGTAAAATGCATCTCCCGTTTCTCGCATTCAATTGAATTTACCGTATGCTTATTAATAGCATTTAGTGTTTAGACGCATAGAAATCTTCAGTCGGCACTCACTGCGTGTAAAGTAAATAAAGAACGATTTCCAGTTTTGAAAAATATCACCAAAAGGACCACTTACTTTTTTACGAGGACTATTTTTTATTGAATTAAAGCTACAATTATGTGATTGTGATAGCTAGGTGAAATCATAATCAAGTTTTGTTTTATAGTGCAGCATTGAAGACTGTCCTACTACTTAATCAGCATTTCGGTTAATATAGGAATAGGTAGTTTTTAAATGCAAAACATGTTTATGTTCCCCTTAAGAGGGAAAGAACACTGTGTCACAAAAACAAAATTTTCCAGATCTATTTTGCATTTTTGTTTCTTTTCTTTTTGCGTGATTATTTGTTCATTGGATTGATATTGATGGGATTTAAGGATAAAAATTTGTTTATCATAAGGTTTGAAATTATGATTCTTTATGATAGTTTTTAAAATTATTTTTTTTTTAGGCTGTCGCTTTTTTAAACAAAGCTAGATGATAAAGTACCCTTTACCTAGCAGGCAGGGGATATATAAGTACCGATGAAGTTTAAAGACAAGAGTAATTGTTTAATTCCCTCGGTGGGCATTTTATCCATCAATTAAGACATCTGTTTCGATATTTTAAAGTACAGATGTAATTTCTTCTGAACTTTCCTTTGTTTTAAAATTTATCTGCCCCTTGCTCCTCACGATACTTGGCTGACTGGAAAATAAAACAAAACTCTAAACCAAATGGCCGTAATCAAACTATGGAAACAGGCATTCCTGGTTTCAGCAACTTTCCTACAGCTCTCAAAAAGCCTTGAGAACTAAAAACTCTACAAATTAGAAAATTTTATTGAATATAGGCGCTCCACAATTATTTATTTAGTCGCTAACTTGGTGTTGTATCTTCAAGAACAATCCATCGTTTTCAGTTACCAATTTTTCATACAACTTTGTAAGACTCAAGTTGTTTTTCCGCTACAAAAAAGGGGGGGGGGATTCCTAATAAGTATATTGAGGTAGAAAAGTCGTTATTATTAGCAACTTAATCAGAAGCGTCTATTTGTAAGTTCTCTTATTTGAGAAGACAACTTAAAATCTGTGAAATTTACTGAATAAACTTAAAATCTTTTTAAACATTAGTTTATAATTTCCACGATCAAAGACTAAAGCACTTTGATAGTTCGCGAATATGATATGTTAATAAGTTGTTTATAAAAGATGAAAGATTTTGATTTTACTGCCTTAAATCAAAAAGCTTCAAAGTTTAGAGATTTCTAGAAATTATTCCCCATTTCCACATTGGAGGGGGAGTAGTTAAGATTGATAATAACCGATTATTTTTTACTTTTTTTATCAGAGCAGTTAAATCATACCGTGTAGTAATTTGAGCAATAATTAAGGCAAGTTCATGAAGACAAAAAGTAGTGAAGGAAAACAAGGTAGAACAAGAAATAAATGTAACTGGTTGTCAAAATAAATTTTAGTTGCTAAATATGAAAATAAAATATCTCTGTCTCTCTTATTTTATATTCCAGAAAATTAATATCATTAGGTTTGTTGTTTGGACAAAAAATTAAATGTACGAAAATCAATAATTCATCACCATTCAACGATGATGAATTGCAAAACAAGTTGCCTTAAATATCTTTTTTTTTTTTTTTGAAACATTTCGTTCTTAACAGTACATCGATTTATTCTATAAGTGCAAACATATTAGACTTAACTAAATAAGAATAATCAATAAAGATATCGATAGATAAATCGGTAGATAGCTGAATAGCATTGAGAGTTTGTTCAAAGAACAAATCACAAATTTCGGAAAAAGACTTCCAAAGGAAAAGCCATCAGTCACATGCAAAAGATAAAGCATCTATAACTACTAATAGTACTACAAACAACTAATACTAAAATGTAGCTCAATTGCAAAAACAATAAATACTCACAGTTTTTTAAAAGAACCCTAGAGTTTTTCCCACATTCAGACAAACCGATACTTCAAAAGATATTTTTAGTAAAATTTCAATACTTTAAAAAAAAACACAATTGCCCCAATTAAGATTCATAATTGCTAATACAGCATCGCGTCAAATTAATTCTCCAAAAAAAAAATCAACCTACAGTCTTTATGGCTATCTGGATTTCAACGCTAATTTACAAAGGAATAAAACTAACGCCACACATTCTCCAAACCTCCACAGGATATTAGTTTTCTAAAAAGAAATCGTATCTAAAAATCTATTGCTTAGGAAAATGATCAAGCAATAATTATATTTTCTAAAAAAAACTACGTATCTTTTACTAATTTAGTCGCTTATTACAATGGATCTTGCTAACAAACCAACCGCGAAGTTAGAAGCAATTTTTCTTTTTGGAGATGGATTAGGTGTCATCAAATTTTGCTACAGTTACAAAAAAAAAGGTACCAAGAACCAATTAACAGCTTAACTGTGAAAAACTCCCATTGCACCACTTAGTTCCGCTTACTTGACTAAGGAAAAGTATTAGCTTGTTAACACTAACAAAACTTGGAGAGTTGAAAGACGTCATGCTTCATAGATTTTTCATCAAGTGGCATTGAATTCTTGAATGTTGGATTTTCCAGAGAAGAATTTGGTCACCTCGCTTAGTTTAGAAAGGAATTAAACTAAATACGACACAACAAGCTCTATGAACGTTTGTTGAGTTAAATGAGTTAAAAGTCAAACTTGAAGATTAATTATGATGGACATTCGTAAGTGAATAAATGATACCAATATTTTTTATATCATCTAAATTTGAGCAATTAAGCCATTCAAATTAGATATTTAAAACCTTCACGAATAACAATGTCCCATTTTTGACGTGGGGCATGTGTGCGTTCACTTCTGACTTTCAGCGGCTTTAAAAAAAAAAAAAAAAAAAAAAAAAAGAATGGTTTTTGCATTTTCAGCCAACCGACCATAAACTAAAGTAAAAACAAAAAAATGAAGAATTTCTTTCATCCACACGATGTTAAAAAAAGTTTTAAGGTTTATTATTGGCATTAATATCTCATTAATATTTATATTTTCTAGGAGTTTATAAGGTATAAAAAAGAATAGTAGGCTCCCATACATTACTGAAACGAAGTTAAGAAGAATGCAGAAACAATGGCCTACTCCGATTTCAAATTCAGGCTTTAGAAGGTAAAAAAAAATCACAATATTATGTAAGTATTTCGTGTAAAACTTTTCCTTCTATGTAACTTTGAAATTTAATTTCATGTAAGAACTTCGGCAAAACCAAATCACAGGAAACTAAATCTTACAAATCTTAAATAAAATTTTAGCTATATATATTTCGCGTTTTGAATTGTTCGTAAATATTTTAAGAAGTGATATAAGAGCTTAAGTGGAGCACAAATCAACGCATATACCCTTGCCCATCTTTAATTGTTTTCAATTTTTTTGGAGGTACGCAGAAAAATGTCTGAATCCGTAAGAGATCCCAATTTTCCATAGCTACTAAAAACGATACATAATACTTGAAATGAGTTTAGTTCACAGAAGTTGCAGAATAAACAAAGTTACAGAAGCAGATTACCACCAGTAGTGGTACATGCTTCACACCTGCGCTGTAGCTGACGACACAAGTTTGAAAAACCAGCATGTCTGGGACAACGTCAGCAGCAACAGCAATTCCTTGCAACAAGGCCCTTTTCGCAGTCTATGTGGCCATCATAGATCAAACTTTTCGCATGGCCCTATGGAGACAGAAGAGATCAAGTGATCTGACAGGCTAATTTAAGAGACCCACCCCTACCAACACATGTCCTAGGAATATACTAGCATCAAAATTTTCCCTCACCTCTGTGGTGAAATCACGCTCCGTCTTCTTAGTATCTCATACGATCTTCAATAATTGTAACAGAAACTTGTTGTAACAATTGTGGTAAAACTTTTTTGTAAGTAAATATTAAGAACGTTCCTAAATCCGAACTGACTAGTTAAAGGTATGGTCAATCAAGTGTTGCCGAAGATGCCAACTCAATTAAGTTTGGGAATTTTTAAAGACTCAGACATTTTTTTTTGTCCATTACCAATAAGTTAAGAGCAATCGGAGAGAGGATATCTACGTTGATTTGTGCTCCACTTGCGCTCCTATAACAACTCCTAAAGTATTTACCAAGAGTTTTTAAACACAAAATTTTCTTCTCAATTAACAATAATTGAAAGAATAAAAGTAAAATTTTGAGGAAATCCTTATAGGTCATATTTCAGCAGCAGTGAGAAAACACACATTTTTCATTACTTTTATTTTTGCAGTAACGCTATCTTCACTTTAAGCATATTAAATTTTCATGCACCGATTGTTTTTTAATAAAAAATCAATAGAAATCCCTTCCATTGTTTCATATGTGAAAGAGCAAGATTTGACTTACCTTGCACAAGCAATCGGGCCAGAGAACTCCTTGTTCGTTTATTGTTCACTTCACAGTAATATTCTCCACTGTCTTGGTAAGTAACTCTCCGGAAATAGAGGGCATTGTTATGAGGAAGAAGAGAAACATGAGGTCCAGCATCCCAATATGAACGACGACCATTGATGTATTCGATAATTTTTCTGTCTTCTTTGTACCACACTATGCGGTTGATGTTCTCAATGTCCGCAGCAGGTTGACAAAACACAGTCGCGTTGTTGCCTGTTCTAACATACTCATTTTGTATATCACCATTTCCTGAAAAGTAAAAGAAAAATTTACAATAAACATAACGAGGTTAAACAAACAAGAGTTTAAGTATTTTTCCACCATTTTAGCGCTGTTGACTTAAAATTTCAGCCGTACCAAAGCTCAAATAACTATTCTCTTACACTGAGATTAGCCGCTAAATGTCGAATATATAATTGGCTATTTCTCTTACTTTTTATATTATTCTTTTTTTACAAAGAAATTGAATTACATTTATATGATTGTTTATCATTGTCACATTATCCCTCAAGACATAGAATGTTCGTTAAAAAAAAAAAAAAAAGGGGGGGGGGAAACTAATTCGGGTGAGGAATAAGCTTGGTCAATGATGAAAAAGTATTATATTTAGATAAACTAAAATGGGCACAGTCACAATTCTAATGTTTAAACAACTACAATTACGAGCAACTATCAGAGAAGTACAGAATGTTGTTACGAAAAAAAGTAATTACGTACTATACTTAGAACTCGGACAAAAACAGGATAAAAAACCATTTAAATCCTGACCATTAGTCTAATATTAAATACCGTCTTCATAAATATGAAACTTTTTCAAATTGTTAAAGCTTACTCCAATCTCTCGGCTTCTGCGAACAATACACTTTTAATTTTTATCAAAAATGTAAATGTTGTTAAAATAATTTCTGCTGTGTACAATCTTGATGCAAAAGAGTACAAAGGAAAATTTATTAGAGCAGATAGAAAATTTTTTAATAATAAGTCATTAAATAAGTTATTTTCTAAAATATTTCTCCACAAGATAAAATGAAAACATTATATTATAGTTCAATTTTGATTTTAAAAAATATTTTATTTGAAGAATATTTTTAAATTTGCTCTTTATCTATTAAAAAAGTTCTTCATGAAGCAAGACAACCGTTTAATTGACTAGTT
This sequence comes from Uloborus diversus, assembly GCF_026930045.1. NCBI lineage: Eukaryota > Metazoa > Arthropoda > Arachnida > Araneae > Uloboridae > Uloborus > Uloborus diversus. The sequence continues at coordinate 8,244,760 of NC_072740.1, read as the reverse complement.
GAAGCGTCTTTGCAAGCATCGCAAGAGAAATTATAATTACTTTGAACAGAATAAAAGATGTCGTTTACAATGATTTTGCAAAACAACTTCAACTGTCTTCAAAAATTAATGAGTGGTTCTCAAAAACGAAACTTATGTCTAGTAAAAAAAAACTTAATGAGGATACAAGAAAGATAATGAACTTGGTCTTGCCCACGCCATCTTCCACCACACAAATCTTGCTTCCCCTATCCTCTGAAAGTTGATTGTTCCTTCTAATGGACCCATTATTCCACTTCCGGATAATCGCATTCCGACCTATCTAGTAATCAGCTTGACAAATGACCGAACAGTCCGGTTGGTCAATGCTGGTTAAATTAGCTAGCAAGAGGAAAATAGCATTCTTTTTCCAGGAATCCGCAGAGGAAGATCAGAATAACCATGAAAGTTATGTCGGAGGAAGATTGGGATGTGTCTGCGGTTGAACAATAGGTCGTCCTAATTACTTTGACTGAGAATCAGATTCAAAATCAATGAGTTATTTACTGCAACTGGTAAATTATTTAAGGATTGGGACTTCACGAGTCTCCGAAGGAAGAACAAGTCTTTTGATGAATCCGAGAAAGAAGTTCAGCTTCAGTACTTTAATATACTTTCTTAGGGTTTTATTTTTCAGTATATAATTTAACTTGTAACTAAGAATGTATGTTGAGTGTTGATATACTTTTATCAAATTTATCTAAGTAGATAATAATTTCGAAAATCAAAGAAATTGAAAGAAGGAAAATCCCGATCCCTCTTATCTTCCTTTTCGAAAAATTTCATTTTCAATAAATTGTAAAAGAAATAAAATTTTCACAAATGTGTATCAGTTTAAGAATGTGAAATCACAATAATTTTATCAAAAAAAAAAAAAAAAAACGAATAGATCATATTTCATTTAAAAAAGAATAATAATAATAATAATAATAATAATAATAATAATAATTTCGTGTAGTCTTAAAAACATCTATAACAATGTGAATGCTAAGAGTGACATTCTAATGGTTTTTACCATATTACACCTGTTTATTATAAAGCCTAATTTGTTCGATTTTTTTATGTAACGTGACAACAATAAAAGGCTTGTCCGAATTTTCAAGATATAAGGGGTTGCCCATTAATGATATCACGTTTCGAGGAGGGGAGGAGAGTTCATGAAATTGTCAGTTTTTGACAAGGGGGTGGGAGGGGTTGACATGAAGTGTAACATGAATTTTTTTTTTTTTTTTTTTTGAGTATATGCTTTTGAAAAAGAGCGTATGAGGTGACGAAGGCAAGGGAGAGGGTAAGGTGAAGTGCGACTGACAAAGGTAGGGGGGAGACAGAAATGTTGATAAAAAGCCTGACATCATTTAAGGACAGCCAGCCCCAATTATCACGTAATTTATCTACAATAAATGCTGAATGAATCGTACTTAAAGCAAGTCGTAGCAATGATCAGCTTAGAAACATGTTTAGAGAAAAGCTGTCAGAGAGTGATAGGGGTTTTAGTATACGTAAAATATGATCACTAGCAGCTTGATTTGACGGCTAGCTGCTACTGTCCCAGTAGCGCAACTAGGAATTTCTCGTACAGAAGTATGGTATTCATATCCATATATGTGTTTCAAATAAAAGTAAATAAATAAGAAAACATCGGCAGCTTTTTTTTCTTCTTTTCAACTCAACAGTTCATCACCATAGCATGAAATATCCTTAGTATTGCAAACACAAAAAATAGAAATTTAAATTTGATGCTCATTTTGAAAACTAGGGATAGGGGTACTAGGTTCTTTAGGTTTTAACCTTCAATTGTTAAAAATTAAGACATTTTTAGAACAACCTCTCTGCAAGGTCTGTTGATTTTTTTTTACCGCCTCTTTAGTTCTATATTTCTATGCGTTGAAAAAAAAGCATATTTAGTATTTAGTAAAAAACATTTTCTGTTTCTTTATTACTATTATTGTTTACGAATAATCGGTGTAATTGCTGAGTCGTTTTGGTAAACAAATTTTCGAAAGAAGAAAGTTAATTCAAAAACAACTATAAATTTCTCAGCTAAAGCTTTCATAGTTTTTCGGATTATAACAATAAAGTTAAAAAAAACACACACACAAACTCTTAGTTTACAGTTTTGCATCAGCTGCAGCGCACGCAATCCGCCTAACATAATTACAACTTAAACGACACAGTCTTTAACGGTGAATTACGCAAAAAACCTTCATCATCATCTACACTATATTTAAAGAAGAAAAGATTCATAGCTCCTTCGATGAGGAGAGAAAAAAATAGACAACCTAAAGCAGCGCAAATACTCAAGCTAAAAATTGCCTCTTAGGATGCATAGTCTTTTTTTACATCACAAAAAGCAAGTCATAAAAAATTCATCACTGAAAAACCAACTTTCTCCCTGCGAAAATTACCTGAGCACCTAAGTTTTCTTTTTCAGTAAGAGGTCACGCGAAAAAATTTCTGTATAAGACCAGTGAACAACATCTGCCAGCGCCAAGATCAGAGGTTATACCTGGAGGGTGTTCCTAATAGGGGGAACGTAACATTTCCCCCTTAGATAAGGGGAGGGGGTAAAGATGTAGGTGCGTTCTTAGCAATTACTCTCAGCAATCAAGATGTACCTTCTAAAAGGATCAGTGCAGGGTTTTTTGACTATTATTTTTCTTCTTATCTTTTCTCCTAGCATTTTAGGGATCAGCTTAAAAGAAAGTGCCATTAATATTTATGATAACCAATGGAACTTGTGAGGATTGAAAACAAAATATGACCAGGGGAGAGCAGTGAAAAACCGGTTGTAGCGGATTCTGAAGGAACCGTAACAAATGTCCCTTGATTGCAGAGTTTATTATAAGCGAAGCTAAAAGCTTTTTTCTTATTTCTTCTTTTGAACAAGTTTTTGTCAACCGCCAGTGATTTAAATTACGCTTTGTGCTATATATTTCCACATTTTTTTGGAATTGCCATTGAATCTTTGCAACATGTGATATTCCGCGGCGGTCAATGGATTTAAACACAAAAACAATGAATCTAGATTCTAGTAAAACTAATATAGATTCTATATCAACAACTAACTGCTTGTATGCATTACTAAATAAATGAATTGAGTCACTTTTTCATGTATCGGTAATATACTCCATCAAAGAAGGTAAACGAGTACACAAAACACAAAAGTTTGAGAGCCAATGAGCTAAAACATTTTTACGTTTACGCAAAAGTGATGCGTCAAACACATCTGATAAATTTTCGCTCAGTCCTTTTCTCTGTTGGGAAATTGCAGACCCCGAAGTGGTTTTTTGAGGGGAAAAAGTAGGAAATAAGGAATTAAAAATTGAAAAAGTAGGAAAAGTAGGAAAAAAATCACTTAAAAAAGTAGGAAAAAATAGGAAGAGATGGGACTACACACATGTCAAGAGGAAACAAATTTAGAGTAAATATTATTTCTAATGTAAAAACTACCAGTATTTTTTATTTAAAACTGTCCCAAAAATAAACTAACAGTACTTTTGAAGTATTAAAGGGATTTAATAAAAGGCCAAGTCGCAAAAACAAAACGAAAGAAACAAGCTGACAATCTACAGTACGAAAAATAAACTGGTGGAAACAAAGATATATATGAAAATAAAATCCAAACAAAGAAACACTGTTCAACAATACAGTAATAAAATTTTTAAGTGTAAAAGAATAAAATGCAATATAGCGATCACAAAAAAAAAAATATTTTTGTGCAATAAAACCACTTTTGTCAAAGATTTTTTTTGTCAAAAACGAAAGCATTCCTTCGAGAGCATCTATTCATCATTTGAAAATACTAAAACTTTCAGCTCCTGTTGTCATAAACTATAATACAAAAAGCAAAGCAAATATTAAATTAGTTTTAGTTAAAATAATCAGCAGCTGACATGCATTCTTGCATAAACAGGGGCAGATGTTTGAATTTGAAGAAAAAGGAAAAAGACTGAAAATGCAGAACTAAAATAAATTTGTTCTTAAATATGCGACATAAAATTTATAATAAAATAATTAAACTAAATAAATAACGAAGTACGTAAACTATAGAGTTTGTATTACGTTGTGTACTTTTAGCATTCAACATAAATTTTTGTTTCAGGCAAGTCATTTATGAGGGGTTAGTGGGGTCAATTTCTCCCCTCACTGGCTTTGGCAAATTAATGTTTATTTGCATTCAGTATACATCCTTTGCTAGTCACCCCCGGGGGAAAATCAGAATGAGGGGCCAGTTTTAATTTGAATCAAGCAATAAAAACGAATATTGTTTTATTGGTTTGATGGTTTTTTACTTCTTTCTTGTTCCAAAATTTGTCACAGAAAAAAAAAAGGAAAAATGCACGCATGGTAAATATAACATTTTTATCAAAGCCAAAGATCAGTTACTAATGCCTCTTTCTCAGTGCATAAAAAGCGAAGACATGTAGTTTCGTTCGATCTATATCATACGACAAAAATATTAATTCGGAAATAGTTCACGAAATTGAGAGTGAGGGGGGAACAACTGGTATCAAATATATCTCTTCCACTCCCCCCCCCCTTTGATCAGGTGCCCTGAGCACAATAACTTACAGTTGATACGCAGCATCGATATAATTGCCGCACCCCGAAAAGAGTAAGAGTCTTCAAAAAAAGTTATATGTTCCGAAATGCCGCATTGCCATAAATGCAGCACATAAAAATTATGAGCAACTCCTCGATATTGATGATATATCTGAGTAGAAAATACCCATTAAAAAGAAAAAAAAAATACAGTATATATTTGCTTGTGACTCTATTCCCCAACTTCAAAAAAATAAAGAAATAATAACGGGATCTCGCATTTAAATTGATTTCCGGTTTTTCTCTAAAAATCGGGAACGTTTTGCCCATCTAGTTTTTTTTTTTTTTTTTGCAAATACACTCTTTGCAAGGAAAGAAAATGAAATTTTATATCATGTTTACGATTTAGAATGAACAATAATCATATTTATGTATGAAAAAAGTTAGTTTCCACTATTTTTTTTTTTAAGTGATCCGTTTTTGCGAATTTTTGTTATCTGAGCCTTTTATTTTGTACTAATATCAATAAAATATGTACAGTGTACAGGTTTTTCATTTTTTGCTTCCTTACGTTCCTTTTATTGTTTTTCGTTGCCTTTCTGTTTAAATAGAGCTCCATTTCACTTGTAATCAACTATACAAAAATTTGGCAAATAGGAAATTCGGCTTTTCCCGCACTTTTTGGACAGTCGGCGGTTTACTTTAATTAAAGCTTCTAATTGAGGGGTAAATAATATATAATTGCATCAGAATTGGCCGGTATCTGTTTCTTTATTGTTTCGTAAAAACAGTAGGACTGAAGTTGGGGCGATAAAAAGAAAGGTCGATCATAAACGCCGAAACTTAGGATTCGCTTGTTTCTTTTGCTTTTTAAAATTGAAACATGCAGAAAATTATTGGTGCGGCATTGTAAAAATAAGAAAAAATGCACAATTAGAAGTGCTATACTAAAGAAAGAAAAAGTAGGAAAAAAATGGAAAAAGTAGGAAAATAAGGAGAGAGCTCGAAAAAGTAGGAAAAATAGGAACTCTTCGGGGTCTGAAATTCATACTTTTTACAAAATTTAAAGTCATTCGCCAGAAAAAAAATGGCTATTTCACACTCAGTGTGTCTTGAACAAACAAGAAAATGCCGGCATTATTGGTTTAGGTACAACAGATAAATTAAATATTTTAACCAAATTCATTGTTTGGTCATCTGAAATTAAGAATGAAAATGATAAATGTAAACTACTATTTGATTACGGCATTAGTTCCACATTGAGCTAACTTAAAGCAATTTCAACAGAGTTTTAAACAAGATGAACAATCAGAAGTGTAAGTATCACTATCTTGTGAAAAATATTGATAATCAATTGAAAACTATCTTGAACCTAAATCAGTATGCGTATATAACTATCCTGAAGCTTTTCGTCTCGGGTGAATTGAATAACTACTGGAGCATTTCCATAAAATTTCATACTAAAAAAAAAAAATAAGAAGAAGAAAAAAGAAAATATTTAATTTAGGATTCAAGTCCCCGAATTAAATCAATTCATTTAAATCATTGTCGCTTTGAAATTTTAGAAATGTGTTTCTTCTGACATAAAGTAGCGTTACTTTTATTGATATAATTTAGTTTGCGTGACATTTTTCACATAGCTCAAACCTTAAGTGTCGGGAACACTTTGAACCTGGTTAAAAATTTGTATTGCTCCTTAACTTTTAATTATTATAAAATATTTAGGAGTTTTTCTTCAGTTTTATGCCAACAGATGCAGTAACATTACTTTGTTTTCCCGCTATTTTCCGGTTTCCTGTTTACTTTTTTACTTGAAAAAAAACAACGTACTTTGTTTTTTTTTTTTTCTTTCTTTTTTTTTTTTTTTTAAATCTTTCCCAGAATTTGCAAAGGGAAGAATCACGAGGGGAAAATAACGATTCGAATAAAAATCTTTAGTTAATGCAACCACAATAATAATTCAACAGAAATTTTTATCAGCAGAAGAGAATTTATCAGTATCTAATAGCAATTAGGGGTATTGTTATAGAGGATCATACTTCACCACAGCATGAAATTTCAATGTGCAACCACATCCAAGTCACCTGGAAGTTCTTCTGGCAATGTCATTAATTTGATTTGAAGATCAAATAAACTGAGTTCCTTCCGATGTAATCGTTTATAGCAAACTTATTTTTAAAAATTGCTCAAGTATATACTTGAGTACATCTTTAGGAAGAATTAGTAAAGAAATGCTATACTTCCAGAAGATAATGAAATACCCGAGGATTTAAAAATCAAAAAGTAATTCTAAGAACTTTTGGACTTCTCCACAAGGCCAAAGTGAGATGAGTAGGACCTAACCCATTAAGCTTTTTCAAAGAAATACTTCCAAGAACCTTTTAAAGAAATCTTTTTGTTGACTACTAACAGGTAAATCTTGAACGTACAGGAGCTTTCCTACGCAGCACTGGTATTTCCGAAAAGTATTTCAAGGTTCCGGGAGGTGTTTAATAGAAAGTGAATTTAAGAGAAAAAAAACTCGCATTCGTAGCAAGACAGCTATAATTTAAAAGTTTCTGCCGCAAGTGTCCCCCTCCTTTCCTATACCTCAAACCATTCATACCCTGCAATTACTATCCCCTACTTCAGTCTGCGTCATCTACTCGTTTTGAAAAATCTACCAGAATCCATAACTTACTCGATAATTACAGTCGGCCTGGTCGAGTCAAGTTTCGGTGGTAGCGGAATAGCTAGAGCTCCCTACCAAAATTGTTTCCTGGTTATTTGGCTTCGGACTGTTATTTGGCGAATTTAACTTTCGCTCAATTAACGCTGGAAGTTGGTGGTAATTCTCATCTTTAATCTGCTCCAGGCTTGCAAAGGAAAGTGAATTTGAAAGCTACTATTAGCGGTGTAATTTGTCGCGCTAAATTTCTCAAATCACTCAAAGTAATTTCACAGAAGACCGAAATTTTCCGAATAAATACCACTCGGAATTTTAATATGTATTTCCAGTCATTAAGCTGTCGTTGAGCCAAAGACAAAAGTGGCATTCAGGTCTTCAGAAATCGAATGCATGATTACATATTTTTAAAAAGTCAGGACAAGGACAATCCGCACCAGTTGTTAATCTTTGTTTTCTTATAATTGAAGGACGGAAATTTTCTGTCTTATATTACTCTTGTTGGGTTCGAGGTTGTATGATTTGAGTATTACTTAATTCAGTTGCGTTACTACCGGGGGGGGGGGGGGGGGGCTCCTCCACGGTTGACACAAGTCGGGGAGGCACACCCAAAGTAGATTTAGGAACTTTTTAAAAATGTAAATAATTTTGAAATCCCCCCCTCTTCCCTATATATCTTAGATTTTTTATCAAACTTCAGTGAAAATAGAGACTTATATTGTGGGGGGGGGGAGCGGTTACATATGCCTCTAGGTCAAACTTAACATAAAATTCATTTGTAATTAATGCTCATATTTCAGTTTATAGTTTCGTTATACCACAAAAATAAAAATTAGTTGCTTCTGAAAAATGTACGAATTTCGTGTTTAGAGTCGAGTCTCGACTTACGCGAGGGATGCGTTCCAAGACCCCTCGCGTGAGTCGAAATTTCGCGTTGTGGAAAAGGGTGTGCATATGAATTTTTTGTAAACATACCTAGCTATTTTAGGCATTTGTAAACACCTCTCAAACTGTTTTATAAACTAGTTCATAACTATATATTTCCATTTATTACATAAGGAAGTGAATTTTTACTGTAATTTAAGTTAATCTGTATTATTCAACATAAAATATTGTTACGATGCACAAAATCATGAGAGAGAGAGTGAGAGATAAAATAAAAGAGTTCGGTACGTATAGCATGTAGTAATTAAAAAAAAATGCAGCACTATAATAGTACTGTACAGCAAGTACAGTAATTATATTTACTCCTATAACTTAAAATGTGAAGATGGTGATGATTTATGCTGTGCAATCAGATTGTTATCAATCTTCCCCTGACATTGCATGCGTGTCGCGAAACTCGTCAGAAGAGGAGGAAGAACATGAAAGAGGGATGAGTTAATCTTCCACTTTCCGCCGAAAATTTTCGTGTTGTGGGCGAGAGATTCCCGTTAGCTATAAAATTCTTCACTCGAGAAAAACTCGCGTTATAGCCATTTCGCGCAAGTCGAATCGCGTTGTAGCGGGAGTCGACTGTATATAAACATAAAAAGGGTTTTTTGGAGAGGGTGGAATCACAAATTACCATTCTGGATGATACGTTTTCTAGGAATGTCACTGCTCAATTACTGTAGTAACGCACCAACATATCAGTAAACAACGGAAAAGAACGTGTTAATTAATGTTAAATATTACGAGATCAAGACAATGATCTCTTTTTTCAATTACCTACGTATTTCGCATATTATTAATCAATGAAAGGCTGCAGTTATTTCTTTTTCTATTAGTTTCTGAAAACTAAATATAAAACAATTCTCAGATTTGAGAATTGTCTTTACCACAGTATACGTCCTACAGCTGGAGCTGCTGTCAAAGAAGCAGGGCCCGACTTACTTAAGTGGGGCCCAAGGCCCACAATAATTTGGAGGCCCCCTGAAGGCTATTATTTTAAAAATGTGTGTATTCTATGTACAGTTGTAATGCTATGCATAATTCTTTAAGTTATTTGGGGCCCCTTAGGAAGAGGGGGCCCCAGGCCCAGGCCTTGTAGGCCTGTGCGGTAATCAGACCCTGCAAAGAAGTGAAATATATACTTTTAGAGTGGTTGAACTATGACCCACGTGGACATACTTGCAACTGCAGTAAATGGGGTCATCTAAATTCCCGAAAAGTACTTCGTTTTATTTTCATCAATATTTCAGTTGTTTTCTCACTTTATTTTTTTTATTATTATTTACTTTAATAGAAAAATCAAGGAAAGTTGTTAAAATCAAACCAAATGGTTTGAAGTTACCGTAAGAGAGCCATTGACAAAAAATGATGAAAAGGGATAAAAAAAATGTTAATAAACTGTGATGCATTACGTTGTTCTTCTCATTCATTGCTTCTACAGAAAAAAAAAAGCAAACCTTTTTGCTTCCCATTGAAAGTTAATTATTAAAGTAATGTGCAAGTACCAATGATGGAAATAATGGACAAAGAAACTCTATGCCAAATAATAATAATGAAGATAATGACAATAATAAAGCTCAATTTATAATGATGAGAAACGAACGTATTTTTTGGATGAAACAAATTTCATCACAAATTACAAATCTGCATTTTCCGTCTCAAGTTCGCTCATGCTTATTTATTTTTTAAAGTTATTATAAAACCCTTCAAGATGATGAATGATTGTATGTTTTTTCCTTGAATACTTAAATGTTTTCAGAAAATGGCTACTATCACCTATGCCGACTACAAAATATTGATAGCTTATCCTTAACTATTTTCTAAGAGCTTTCCTTCTACGAAAAAACAGTTGTCAATTTAAATGCATTTCGGAATCACGTTTGCGGTAATCAGGGGTTTCAAATTTTCAAAAATGATATAAATACTTTTAGTGAGTGTGTACTGAATTTATTAATATTTTATATCTAAGCAAATGTAAAGGGTGTGCTTTTTTGCTCGCGCGTTCTCGCTGATCCTACTAGCAATTACAAAATGAATATTCTGTTTCCGCTTCCAAATCATCCGCCATCTCTACGTGGTACAGCTACACAAGTGACTCGCGTTTTTAAACTGACTTTGCAAATTCATTGAATCGAAAGAGGGAAGACAAGTTTGAAATTAAACTGAATGTTTCGTCAATCAGTCATACTTAATCGATTCGCAATTAAAATGTATTTAATTTTTTCTTACTATGCACAACTTCAAACAAATGAACCAAAAAACAAGTATATTCATCAAATTTAACGGAACAAAATTATTGGAATTCAATAATATTTTACCTTAAATACTATCCCTACAACGTTGGGATTACAAGCTTTTAACTAAAATTACATCGAAGCTCGATACAAAACTTAAGAGAAATTTCAGCAATCAAATCCGGTTTTAGTTCGAACACCTGGCTGGACCTAACACGCGAGGGTTAACCTTTGAAATGTCAAATTAAAGATCGAACAGGTAATGTTCCATTCTGAAGGGCCCGGCGAATGGCCTAATTCAAGTTCCATCGCAGCTGCCGATCATAATACTTCACCAGTCACGCTGGCTGCTAGAAACGTGGTGTTTATCTTGCGGTACGTTTCCGAGTTGTTCTAAACGGTTTTTTTGTTTGTATGGGTGAAATGTAGGCCTTAACCAGCCTTCGGGTAATTTAATGACTGATTCACGTTTTCGACAAACGCGGTCGAGCGCTATCTTTAGCTCTTAGTTTTAGACAATGTACGATGTAATTTTATCACAGAACGCTTTAGAAGTGACATGGCAGAGAATGTAGCAATTGAATACGGAAATGATATTGAAATAAAAGGTTTTGGTGAACTGAAGTATCTACCATTTCTTCGGCATTCAGTCGATAGATCAAAATTTCGAAGATGACACATCGGTGCAGAATGAAATGAAATTCATGAAAAAGTGGCGTATGATTTTCTATATATATATATATATATATATATATATATATATATATATATATATATATATATATATATATATATATATAAAAGGGGTGGCATAAAAGTGGGTAGGTTTTGGAAGAACGCTCGAAATTTGTGGTTTTTTGGATTTTAATCGCAACAACTTCGGTTTTATTTCCTTGCAAGGTTCTTGAACTTCAAAAAAAAAGTGATTTTTGTATTATTTTAAACCCAATATTTATTTATTGTCAAACTTAAAAAACATTTGAAAAACCCGCTTTGCCCTACCATTGATCCCAAAGCGGGAAAGCTTAACTAATCTTGGTTCGGTACATTTTCCACTCAAATATGAAGTTATAAATGATTAAAAGAGTTGACTAGCTATCTGCCATTATGTAAAAAAATATAAAATTGTTGTACTTATCTAATTTAAAGTCAGTACATTTGTTTATAAAACATAAATAAATAACTGAGTTTATTAATAGACTAATTAATTGCCATCCACCTTTTTGAAGTTATACTTATCCAATTGAAAGAGAAAATCTAAGTCAGCACTCGAGTCAAGAAATTTTAAATAAATATGTGATAAATCTTATACCCCCTTTACCCAAAGGCATGCTTTTTCTTTCAATAACTATAACCTTAAATTAATAATTTAAAAAAAACGGAATGACCATCGTAGTTTATAGGTTGATAGTGTCAGAATAAGTTAATATTATTGACAATAAAAAAAATAAGCTGGTCTTCGACTAACCAAAACTTACAAAACTTCTTTTTTTTTTTAATGCATCATTTTTTTTTTTTTTTAAAGCTTGGTTGTGCCATGCCGCTTCACTGCTGCTTCGCTGTGACTGATAATAACTCGGGGGTGTTCTGGTAAACACCACATACGTATTCATCGCCGCTAACACAATAGGGACCCCATTTATATATATATATATATATATATATATATATATATATATATATATATATATATATATATATATATATATATATATATATATATATATATATATATATATATATATATATATATATATAACATCACCCATGTACCAAATAACAATAATTTTGATGCAAGCACAAATTTTTGTTAGTGTTTTATTGGATTTTTACTGGAACGTATTCATACATCGACGATCCGTGGACACCCGTTATGTAGTCGGAAGTTTTACAAATGGATTGTTTCGTTACTTACGTCTATGACGAATCGCAGCTTAAACGATAATCAAGAAATTCCTCTTCTAAGAATCGAAACAACTTGGAATGTCAAAAAAAAAGAAAGAGGCCAACCTCTTTTTTATTTCAGAAAAAAATGCGAACAGAATCCAAAGCACTTGGTATCGCTTCGGCAGAGATAAATGACCTTTAATTTAATTATCCCCCACATAAAGAGTGGTACCAGAAGGGTGGAACAAGAGCTGCTGCAGAAAGGTCAACAATAGGATTAATGGAAAGAATTGTGAAGATGTAACAACTTTCTCAAAGCTAAGAGGCGTAAGCATCTCGTGAGAAGTATCCCTTTTCTAAAGGCATTCAAAAATTCACTCAGTTTTCTTTGCTCAGATATTTAAAGTTTACCTAATGAACATTATATCAAAGCAATAGAGAGAGAATATTTTTACCCTATCTAAACTAATTGTCGGGCATTTTTCACGATAAGATTTTTTTTTTCTATTGCTACAATTAATTAATAAATCGACAAAGTAGTTGCAATAACGAATGATCAGGTAATCCAACCGTATCAAATGGCGTGCAAAAAACCAGTCAAATAACAATTTGTTAATTAAAATCCAGTGTGTTCAGTAAAAAGGATTTTTTTTCTCATTTCTGTGAAAAAAGTAATAATGTTTCTAATTTTCAGTGCGTCTAAAATACGCTGACCTTCGACCCTCGAAGTAATTTAATTTTGGACATTTTGGAAAACATTTTGGTTCTGTATATGATATCGTAAGAGTACGCTATCTTATTCCGTATTTCATGAAAGACAACTGGGGATTTCATGAAACGATTGAACGAGTGCAGGGTTCTTTGGTGAAATAACTGAATTAAATGCTTCAGCGTTTAGATACATCGCTCACCGGCATTATTGGTACATCTCAAAAAACAGCAGTGGAGAAAATCAAGGTGTTTTTTTTTTTTTGAGCAATCACGATTGCTTATTGCTTTCATTTGACCGTTTTTGGCGTGCTATCATTTTATTTCCCACAGGGGCGCCACCCTCTGCCAGCACCACCCGTCGGTCGGCCTCACGATGCTGCTCCTCTAGCAAAAACCGTCTCCAGGTTGCGTCCATATCCTACACACACACGCATACATACACGCACCTACACAAACACACAAACACAAACACCACCATACACACACATACCCCTACACACACATACACATGCAGAAACACATACAGACACCTACACATACACAAAATACACACAACTACCCACACATTCATGCCTGCACACAGACACAAACACATATTCTTACACACACATACACATACTCCCCCCACACACAAACACACACGCCTACACACACACACACTCGTGATTGCGAAAAACATAATTTGAATTCAAGATGACAAAATTCAAATTAATTTTTATTATTTTTATTATTTTTTTTTTTATTTATTTATTCTTTTTTTTACGAAAAACGGTGTTTGACTGATTTATTCTCAAATCATACGATATTACAAAGAAAATTTATGATTTGTTTTCTGTTTGGTTTCTGTAGTCTAAATCAAGAGTTATATTATGAATTTTTAAATATTTGAGATGTACAACTATTATCGTCGTAAAAATATTGCTCAGTTTTTTTTCCTCAAAGGTTGAAAATACTCCTTGATACTTTTTTAGAGAGGTGAGATTCCTTTTCGTGAAACAGTCAAGACCATTGTAGTGACGACAAAACTAAACTTTCTAAGGATGAAGTGGAAGATCACAGGGAAAGAAGAGATGCATACTATTTTGACTTTAAACATTTAGAATGTTTGAAATTTTGTAAAAACATTCGGTTAATACAGTGAAACTCCATTACAACGAACTTTAAGGGACCAAAAATTTTGTTATCTCTAACTAGAATTTAGTTGTAATGGCATTCAAGCGGTCAAATGGAAATTAAATCAGGACTGAAAATTTATTTTGTTGAAACGACTGTTTTGTTGCGTTGATACTCGTTGTAACGGGATTTCCCTGTATGATAAAAAAATTCCAATTACTTTTTCCCCCCATTTTCCACGATAACAAATATTTATATAATACACAAAGCCTGAAAATATGCCAGCAGAGTTGTTAAAAAATTTTGTGTTCATCGATGAGCGATATAATGTAAATATGTTATTCATGCAAGGTACCATAACACATGCAACAGCCGAATTCCTATTCAGGTTTTGAAGAATCATAAAAAGGAAACTACATTCGCTACCGTTTATAGCGAAGAACACGGATAACAAATTTATGGTTATAACTTAATGGTTTCAATTCCCCTTCCAGTTTTACTGTGCATTGTACTAAACTTTTTATTTCAAAATTATGGTTATAACGAAGTTTTATTTATTTATTTATCTATTTTTTGACCCCTTTGACTGCCCTATAAACTGACCTATAGACTCAGGGGCTCCCCAATGGGAGGTCACTGCAACCTTCCAAAAATTTCCTTATTCGGCAAAATTGTCATCATCCAGCAAAACTTGAAGTTCTATTCGGGAAAATTTGGAGTTCCAGTCGGTAAATTGAAAATTTCCGCCCTCCCAAACGTTTCAATTCGGAATGGCGATATTGAATTAGGAAATCTGCACCAAGGTTTCATTTTTTTCCGAGAAAGCATCATAGCAAGTTTTAAGTGTGCAATGTAATAGTGGATGACAGTTAGCTCTATGAAGCAGCTTTCACTTCGTTAGATCGGATGAGCTTTAGCGAATGATATTCCTCTTATGGACACTGACTTAATCTCAAGTAATTTTTTTAGGTAGTTACGTCTAAGATCACGTGTACGTGTCCCCTGTGCCAAGTGATTTGTCGAAGTGTCAACGCAGGATCAAAGCCGTATTCATTACTATTGATCGTATCACGTCAGGAAATTTTGGTTGCCACAATTTTCAGTATTATTAAATTATAAATCTACTATTATCTAGTATCATACATCAACAGTATCTTTTTTAATTAAGTAAAGTTTTCTTCATTTTTGTTCAAGAAATTTTTTTGCAAGGTGCATTTTTTGCAAGGTTTTGTCGCCAAGTTGGCAACAAAACTTGGCGACCAAAAGACTAGGGATATATCGCCAAGTGTCCGCCAAATTGTAACACCACTTGAGTTTACATCGAAATTAACAATGATTTTCCCCCAAAAAGGGCCAAAAGATCCCCTTAAAAACATCCGAATGCAACCAAAAGGGGAGGTGCACAACTAGACCCCACTAGGAGTCTACGTACCAAACTTCAACTTTCTAGGACATATCGTTCTTGAGTTATGCGACATACATGCGCACATACGCACATACATACATACATACATACATACGTACATATAGACGTCACGAGAAAACTTGTGAATCGTCGAAATGGATATTTCGCGCGTCTATACGTTCTTAGGCACTTATCCACGTGTGGTCGAGTCGAAAAAAAAAAACTCAACATTCATTCGGGGGTGAGCAAAATGGAAATTAAGGTCGATTTTTGACTGAAAATTTTTTCGTGAATACAATTCTTCTTTTTTTGTAAAAGGAAGTAATAAAACGAGGAAGAAAGGAAGCATAATCAACATGAAATTTTGAAATACATCTTTCTTTTGTAAAATAAAAGTATTTTTAATTCACTGTTCAGAAAAATTACAAAATAAATCATATTTTAGCTCAAATGGAATGCGGTTACGAACAACAGAAAAAAAAAATGGAAAAGAAGAGAAACACCATTATCGTCAAGGGACTTCGAGAAGCGTGAATGAAAGAAGCTAGTCTCCATCCTCCTAATCTTTTTTCGGAACCTAGTTCTCATACAAATATTTATTTCCTAAAAAATGCTCCTCAAAAATAAATTTCTCTAACTTTTGTCTCTTATTTAAGATCTAAAGCTATGTCCTTCCAGAGCAAAACTTTTCAATGTTACTGACATATATCCTCTTCTGCGGGAGTTTGTTTCCCAGAGAAACCCATTACGACTTCGTCAGCTGAGAGGTCACACCAGTGCCCCCTTTTCCTGTGTCCAGAATACACTAAAGAGGACGGACGCGCTGGTTGTCATGGCAGCAATTTTCGTCCGGGAACTTCAACATTTCCAGAATCGAAGCAAGCGGAAAGAACTGACATGACATCCCATTCCTGGCAAAACGCCAGACAGAAAACCTACCCTTATATATAAATATAGATATACATATATATTCACTATCCACTCGGTTATTATTTTTATTGTTCTTCGTTATTTATTATTCGGTTTGGTTTTAACGTTCTTCGCAGGGAGAATTGATGCTGTATTGTTCATCTTTTATGTTTCCCAAGGGATAAAGCATAGCAGTTTTCCCTTTGAAATAGTTTTAGTTCACTTTTCGCTGCATAGCCATCGAGTCCGCATTTATCGTTCTATTAAGTATTAATGGTGCAGTTTTTGAGCTTATTACGTGTTTCTCTACAGAGCTTGGAAATTTCGTCGATTAAAAAGGAAAGATTTAGTCAGTGAAACAGATCTAAAGGGATCGCCTCCTGCTACATCGGAAATCGGTCGTTAAAGGATAGCACTTGATGGAGGTCTCTTGAAAATGAGTAAATCGTTTAGTTTCCTCTTTGAAATAAAAGAGCCCGCATTCGTTCTAGTAAGCACCCATAATAATGTGTTTGAACGCGATTTCCTATTCACCTTGGAAATTCCATCGATTAAAAATGGAAGTTTTATTCAGTGAATTTAGCGACTATCATTTTTCTATAGGAAATAAATCGTTAAAGGAGATAACTTGGAGGTCTCTTGAGCATGAATAACCCTGTATATAACTAACAATAGTTTCCTCTTTGAAATAAGTTTTATTGAATTTACTTTTAGTTGATGCTGCTATTGAGCAAGTGATTTTACTAAGCTTGAAAATCAAACGAATAAAAAATGAAAGATTTTTTCAGTGATCCCACTCTAAAGTTACTACAGTCGACTCCCGCTGCAACGAGATCCGACTTACGCGAAATGGCTATAACGCGATTTTTCAATTTTTTGTTTAAGAAACAGTAATGTATAGTTAAGAAATGGTTTCTAACAGTTTGAGGTGGTGTTTACAAGTGTCTTATGGGCATGTTTATAAAAGTTTTTACACATACCTTTTTCCACAACGCGAAATTTCAACTTACGCCAAGGGTCTTGGAACGCATCCCTCGCGTAAGTCGGGACTCGACTACTTTTGTTTCATCGGAATTCGGTAGTAGAAGAACACTTATATTAGTAATATTGCCAACACTAAGTTCCACTTTTGAAATAACATTTGAATCCACTTTTTGTTCCATAACCTTATTTCGTTCAATAGAGTTTTTATAGATCTACTTGTAAGCTTATTTCGTATTTCCCCGCTTTGCAAGGAAATTCCGTCGGTTGAAATGAGAGAACCATTAAGTGAAATCACTTTAAATTGATCA
Source organism: Uloborus diversus (assembly GCF_026930045.1). NCBI lineage: Eukaryota > Metazoa > Arthropoda > Arachnida > Araneae > Uloboridae > Uloborus > Uloborus diversus. The sequence continues at coordinate 8,227,051 of NC_072740.1, read as the reverse complement.
TATGTGAGCTCCATCGGTAAAATGTCATTAAAGGTGATCACTTAATGGAGTTGTGGCTCTTGAAAATGAGTAATACAATTTAAATGGGTTTAAAATCTGAAATGGGTTCATTTCAAATTAAGCTTTCGTTCATTCTCTCTAAAGTCTGTATATGTCGTTCTGTTAAGTTTTGAGTTTATACCGTTTTTGTTTACAACCCCTTAAAACGAAAGATATATTTTGTACGAACCAAAGCATTGGTCTCCTTTTCTAAGGGAATCGATTGTTAAGGAAGATATCACTTAATCGAGGGCTCTGAACACTTAATAGTAACTCATTGAAATTAGTTTCCGCATTGAAATAGTTAATATTTTAGCTTGCTACTTCCTCCATGGCCAGAGAGTCTATTGACTCTCTGGCCCAACTTTATAGTTTTAGTAAGCATTAATGAAAACATGAGCTGAATTCTCGTACGCATAGGATTTAATTTCGTTCTCGTTTTCAACTGTGTCACGTGACGAATCTGCTATTTTATTGGTGAATCGGATGTGCTTTCGCACACGTGACTGGTCGAAATCGACATCGAAGTTCGACCGATTTGAGAATTAACCTGTATGTTTGACCTTCCTGCGTGCTTTCTCCACTCGGTTCGGAAAATTCCATCGATTATGAAAAAAAAATATTCTGTAAAAAATCCCTTTCAATTGTTCATTGGAAAATGAGCACCTTTCAATATTTCTTAAAAATCTTTGTTGATTGAAGTATTTTATTTCAGAATGATATTTAACATCTAGTTCTTTTTTCATAGTTGCACATAAATCGCGACGCCAATAAACTATTTCTAATTTAAAATCTCACCTTAGAAGATATCCATTATACTTTAGCTTTAATAATTGAACAAATCAAGGTCTAAGTTTAAGGAGAAAGTGAGACAGGGACAGCAAGCTATTTGTAGCTGTAGGGAGGACTGAAACGGATGCTAAGGATCAAACAAGAAGGCTCAGCTTTTGGGATTAAATCACTTGAGTTATGAGCCATTATGCGCAGAAAAGAAATACTGTTGTTGTTGAGAAAGTAATATGGTCGCTTCGAAATTGAACAATGCAAAGATAGTCATTAAATGAAGAGCACATTAACATTTTAATCGACGGATGGGGAGAGGTTATTCCGTTACAACAAATTTTGGATATTTAGAGAGAAGATGAGCTAATCGAGTAGGATATCTTAAAGGACTACAATAAAATACAAAAAATCCCTTACTGATTGGAAAAAAAAATTAGAATACTGACTGAATAACTTGACTGAAATGAAAACTTATTGACTTATTTATTTTAAAGAATTTGACTACAAAACTAATTGAAAATTGTCTCTTACTTAATAGCCATATTATTATAAGAACCATAAAACTTCAACAAACTGATGAATTAAGATGACTACAATCGTAACTTTATGCTTAGGAAGGATGTTGGTTGGTTTTTTTTAGAATAATTAGTTAGAGGTTTATATGATCTACTGGGAGCATTAAACTTGATTTTCTCTTACCTTCGGTTTTTGATAAATACTATGCAAACCTACAAAACAATTAATGCTCTAGTTTAAGTAACTTTAAAAAAAAAATAAACATTGAAATATTCCCTTAAAACAACATCGAAAATCTAACTAGATAATATTATTGATAATAACGATTTGGAGCATCGTGCGTTCTAGCTTGCAACGCGGGATTCAAATGTTTATTTTATGAAGGATAAATTTTCTCAAGAGTAATTAATTAGGGATACGTAATCACAGATATCTTACATTAAACGACATTTGTCAGAGTATTTCTTTTCTTTTTTTTTTACTGATTTCGTTATTAACATATTTGTAATGACCTAAGTTCCTAGTTCAGCATTTTTCCTTTGAAAAAACAGGTACTACGATTGGGAAACAATGTGTTACAATAACTTTCAAGAAGAAAACTTATAAAGAATCGAAAGTAATTGAAACTAAAATATACAAATATCAACAAACCGAAAAAAAACTTGTGTTTTAACAGTTTGGAGAAAACAAAACGCTTAGAGAAAATGCTAGAAGTGAGTAGATTCATTTTATGAATTTAGGAAGTAGGTTTACAGTGAATTTAGTAAAAAAAGCAAAAGAAAGAAAGAAATCATTTAGGAATGGGTGCGAAAAAAATAAAAGTTCAAAATTCTCATGAAGTGCATTCATAATGTTCACAGTAGCAATTTAGATTGTATCCACACCCAACGCAACCCACGCTAACTCATAGCAATTCAAATCCTCTGCGAACACCAATTTAAGTTGCTGTTTCGCCTCAGCAGTTTCAGCAACATCACGACTTGCGTGCTTTTGATATGCGCGACCTTTTCAAAAATAATGATTCTAGAAAAAAAAAAGAAAAAGGAAGACGGTACTGATACGTGACACAAGCTACTATCTGGTCAGTAGCTAGTATCACATCAGCATGTCGTTACCACGGAATGCACTATTACCAGGAATCATACACTTTTCCTTTTATTTGGAAGACTGGACTGTGATTTCACCCCCTTGACTACAACGTCCGGTTATTAGAGTGGAGGTAATTTCTCTGTCTTTAACGGGATAGGATTCTAAGAAAAAAAGAACAGGTTTCTGGAGGCAAAAAGTTGAACTTTAATGATGGCGATTTTGGGTAATAAAAGGGTATTTCTTTTTATCTTTGTTTCGCTTCTGTTGCTTTCAATACCGGTCAACCAAGTTTGCACCCAGATTGAAGATAAGATACTGAATTGAAAGTTAAAGTACCCAAGAAGAATTGATAATTTGGGTGCTTTGTCTATTTGAAAAGAGAAACTTGTTGCCATGAAACTGTCTGACGGTACAGGAATTTCACATCTGATTTCTTCGTCTGTGAGCAAAAGCGTCAATGAATTTTTTTTATGGTTTCTATTTCCCTTGCATGATTTTCAAGAAAAAAACATCAAAATATAAAAATGAGTAAACTGACTCTTCATAATTTGTACATTTTTGAAAGCCGCACACCAATACACTTGATATTTATTTTTTAAATAACCAGTATTTTTACGATTTCTTTCATTACAACGAGCAACAGTGAAGTTGTCTTAGCTAAAGATTATCCATAGGCATGCGGTATAGCAATGTCGACAATTTTCGACGAACGTCATGAAATAGGATTCTGTGGAATTCAACAATTTTTCTCACCTTGATGTCTTTTTATAATGTTTTTGCAATCCTGTAGGAAATAAACCGTTGGTTTATTTCCAAATCCAATTCCCACCGTTGGTTTATTTTAATGTTTAATTTTAGCCTACAACTTATATCAGCGTTAATAGTGCCTTGTAAACTAGGATCTTTCTTGTAGGGGGGGGGGGGGAGGCAAAGTGAAATGGTGAAATGTTTACTGTTTTTAGCGCCACCTATCTGGTAATTCTTTAACTATGTTACTCGATAACGAATAAATACCTTTGTGCTGAAAATTCAAAAAATCAGTAATCCAACGTCAGAAAGCACAAATATTGCAAAATATTGCAGACACGTGTTTCGGTGTTACAAGGAACACCTTTTTCAATGCAAAGAAATGTGAGCTTCTGGATGAAAAGTCATCCGAGAAAATCCTTTTCTCGGATGACTTTTCATCCAGAAGCTCACATTTCTTTGCATTGAAAAAGGTGTTCCTTGTAACACCGAAACACGTGTCTGCAATATTTTGCAATATTTGTGCTTTCTGACGTTGGATTACTGATTTTTTGTATGCTACTCGAGTCAGAAAAAAGTTACCTCTGAAGGTCAAAGCATATGATAATACAAGCAATTTTCAAAACTGATACTCATGTTGTAATATTTTGATGTAAGTCAAAGATTAGTTTTGTTATTATAAAATGATAAAATTCTTATTATTAACGTTTAAAAGATGAATTGAGATCTACTAATATTCGGTGCAGAATTAATTTATTTATTAGTAAACTTATTTTTACCTTAAATATCTTTTACACTTAGACAGGTGCATGTGGAGCAAAGAGGATGAGGAAAAATGAAATAGTTCATTTCATTTACTTATTCAATTATTTACTAAATCACTCAAGTATTCATTTCTTAATTAATTCATTAATATTCCTTTATTTAAGGATTCACTTATTTATTTGTTCATTCACTTGTTGTTTAATTCATTACTATCTTATTCACTCATTTATTTTTCTCGTATATTAATCAATGTATTTATCTATTAATTTGTCCATTGTTTCATTATCTATTCATTTATTCATTCATTCTTCTGGTCAAAGAGCAAATATTTCATTAAATTAATATTTTATTTTTCACTTTGCCCCCATGAAAAAAAAAAAAAGTGAAAATCTTCCACCTTTTTTTTTATGGCGAAAATTACTACAGAAAACATAAAATAATATTTCAATACAAGTTTTATTACAAACGACATGCGTAGTTCTTTTTTTATGTTCTGTAATTTTTCAAACCAATTTCCAATTTGCTCATTTTGAAAAAGGTAAGTTACATGAACTATTTCACTTTGCCCCATATTCCCCTACTTAAATTATAAACTAGTGAAGTAAGACTAAAATATCAGTTTATTTTTGTATTCCATAAAGGAAATTTATAAATGGAAAGCCATCAATGAACTGCTAACATCAGCGCAGTAATGAACTGCTAACATCAGCGCTGCCTTAAGGTGTAAAAAAAAGATTTAGTAATAAAAAAATATTTAAAAGCACTAAATTTCACTGGAGAGAATCACTTTGATAATTTTTAATGTTCAGCGCCTTTTTTTTTATGACCATTGAATGATTTTCTTTCTCTTTTAGATATTTAAGGCAAGTTAATAAACTCAAGCTCATTTTCAGGCATCATGCATCTTTTATTAGAATTGCATTTTAACTAAGTGATATAAACTAATTTAAAAGGATTAAAAATGATAAAACTATGTTATTATAAGTCTAGTCGTGGAGTAAAAATTTCAAAAACCGACAATTGGTAAATGCGATGTGTAAGTGAATAGCACCACAATTAGTGTGGTATTATATTAAATATACACGTGCAAAAAAAATTTGAAAAATCTTAAAATGCTATTTTATTTTATTTTATGCTTAAAGACATAAGTTGAATAACGAGGGTAAAGCAAAACACAGCCAATTAATAAGAACGTTCATCTTTTAAATTGTTGTACTACCAAGGATTAACCTTTCGTTGTTCAACATTTGCGTAATTCAGCTAAGTGAATGAGAGTGTCAAAGCAAATAAAGCAAAATTTTGAAAGCATTAAATGCTTAACGAATACAACATGAATTATTCATGCACGTGTTACCTTCCAACTTTCACGGATTATGCAGTTCGTTAACTGTAGTGGCCTACAATAAACGCGCTTCGCCTAAGAAACTGAAAGAAAATGTCTTTTTGTCGACTTCCGAACTGAAAAGAAAATTCCAAGCACGCAAATGCAGCACAATAGACGCTTTTTTTGAATAGAAGCCATCATAATCCAAAATGCAAAATAATTCAATTCTGGAAGCACTAACATATCTACACTCCTCAGCGACATTCATTTTTTTTTTTTTTTTTTGCTTTGAAGGACGACGAATAAATATTAGGGTAGTCCACTAGTGCAGCCAACATTTACTATCTGAGGGGGGGGGGGGTTAATAACAATCCTTACATGCATATAAAATATCATATTAGGATTGGAAATATGTGTTGAAACCAAGGGCTCTGGGGGGGTTGACTCCCAAAAGCCATCTTGCTCAATAAATGAACACTTACCGTAAAACGGTACAACTTTGTGTCAAGGGGCAACAATGGGCCACTCTTGCCATGGCGATGATTTTGCTCTCTAGTGGCCTCTTTTTCGGACTTTCGAGTTCCAAAAAAATTTACCAAGTAGTGTAAGAGATCTACGTAACATCTAAAAGTGGCCCATAGTTGGACCATTTTACGGTAACCCTTAACTGATTCGGTGGGGAGTCTTGCGTGCCAGTAACATTGAATATTTCCATTCAAACATTTTGAACGGCTTAGATATACCGCTTAATAAGTGCATGTATGTCACTTGGGCACTATTTCAGCTGTACTTATTTAAATAGGTAGCCAAACATTCAGTAACATTGAATATTTCCATTCAAACGTTTTGAACGGCTCAGATATACGGCTTAATAAGTGCATGTATGGTCACTTGGGCACTATTTGAGCTGTACTTATTTAAATAGAGTATACAAAAAATCATTGGAATTGTTCCTACTTTATGTAGCTAAAATGTGTCCAGTGCCCAAGAAATGTTGTGGTTACATATACCCCCCTCACCTCTTACATTACAAAAAAAAAAAAAAAAAAAAAATCACCTACTTGTTGTGGGTAAGCACAATTTCATTTCTAGAAATTCAAAATATCGTTAAAAACTGTAGCATTTGGTTTACGAATTACCATTCGCAACCAAGTCGAAGAACTAACCAGGGGTTAAACAAAATCATTTTTTAGTCTTGACGTTTTTAATAGACTAGAAAACGTTTAGAAACCAAAAAAAAAAAAAAGCTACAAACTGCTCATTCTCTGGTAGGACTATCCTCACATGGTAATTTTCTTTTAATTGAGCTTTATAAATTATAACTAAATGTTAGGATGTAATTATTATCATGCAGGTAAACGGGGTGCCATGCCAACCAAATTGGAAACTTGGGGATCGGCCCTTGCTAGCACCCGGCTCCAAAACGGAGTAGTTTAAGTTTTAGAAGTTTTAAGGGGGAGGGGAGTCCGGCGATCAACTGAAAACTGACCCTGTTCTCATAACATTTCAACATAAAAAAAATGTTGCATTAGAGGTCGTCCATAAATGATGTCACGCGTTGAGGGGGAGGGTCTATGAAAAATAGTGCTACATACGACAAGGAGGAAGGGTGTAAGGTGAAGTGTGATACTTAGTGATAAAGGTCGAAAATATATTTAAAAAAGAGTAACATCATTTCTGGACAGCCCCTCAGATAATACTTAAGTACGCTCCAGGTCTGATTGATTGCAGGCGAGCCCTAAGAGCGAAGTGTTCAATAAGTATTAACACATAATGAAATCACAAGATACACTTACGATAATTGCATTGATCACTACATTTAATACGAGTTTTAGTGAAACAGCCCAATCTAATCTTTTATCCTTCCAGATTGAAACTGGTGTTCCGCTAAGCCACAGCCACTGAAGTAATTATAAAATAACTGTGTGCTGACTCATATTTAAAGTGAATTTCAAGCTTTACGGGTTGGACGCAAAGCACTGAGGTTTTCTGCAAACGCGGCAGAATACTATTCTTATTCGGAGATGACATAAACGTTGGGCTGCGTTTTTAAATTTAAAACGTTTTTGCGAAATATTTGAAAAACTTTTGCAGGGTGATAGAGAAGCTTGTACGGTTTTCGGATGTGAAAATATTCAATTTGTTTCATCGTTCTACCGTGTTTAAATTTTTTCATTTTGCACTTTAATCCAAGGGTTCCCAAACGTTTTCGATTCGCAGAACCCTTTGAAGAAGTAGAATTTTCTCACGGCACCCTAGTCTATCTCAAATGTATATTTATATATATGTTGGCACCATGCACACTTCGTGGCACACCTCTTTTCTCCTTATGGCACCCCAGGGTGCAGCAGCACCATTTTGGGAGCCCCTTCTTTAGTTAATTTCATACACTAAGCACACTTTGTAACAAAATGAGGCATCAATTAATCTTTAAAAAGAAACTAACCCTCGATTGACTTAACGAAATAATCAGTACAATATCGAAATGCACTACTTTTAAGTTAAAGTAAAAAGTGCCGGAAACTATATTACATTTAACTGTGATGTCTCGAAAACCTTACAATTCTATCTTTTCCAAACCAAACATTAAGGACTTGATAAAAAGTTTCGAAAGGCATGGAAAAGATACACCCCGGTCACGTATTTAGGAAGAAGGAAACAATTTTATCCTTTTTACTTCAAAGGTTTTCCTTATAGAGCACTTTTTAAATCGGCCTATTTCTCTTTTCCGTCTTCGATATAAAACTTCAGAAATATTTCATAGATTACGAAATTTGTTCTCGAATCAGTCTCACGCAATACCTGCTTCTGATAGTCTAGACTAGACTATTTGCGGTCACCAGAAGTCTGGAAGCAATTATTTGCTTCATTATAATGCATCGCTATACCGAAAACTATTTCCTTAAATATATAAAATCTAAAATTGTCTATATTTTATTTGCGAACCATATGAATGGTATGTGTTTTTTGTTTTGCTAGAAGATTGATCTAGAATCGATAAGGTTTTATAAAACGACTAAATTAAAAGATTTCCGCGAAAATAGACGTGTCAACATTCAAGAATTTACGTTGATATTAATTACACGATGTATCGTCTAAATTTGCGATTTTTATGTCTTTTTTTTCTCTGTTTTTCCGAAATTTATTTATTTGATAAGAGTTAAATATATGTTTTTGCTCGAAACTTCCGTTTATTCTTCATTAGAAACAAAGTAATAATAAATGCTTCATGTGTAATACTTCTAATCCTTAAATTGAAAGGTCATCTTGCACCTGATTTCTTTTTACTAACGTGTTTTATAGGTGAATATAACTTTTTTAAAGAAAATTAAAAAAAATATTTCTTTATAAAACCATTAAAATTATAACACATTATTTGCGTGATATATCCCGTTAACGATGGAGCCTTGTCAAAGTAAATGTGGCACCAAAGTAAAGTCAACACGAGAAAAAAAATAGATTTTAAGTAAAAAATCAAATATAAGAGAAAAAATTTTATTTAAAAAATCTGAAATTATTCGAATGAGTCCCCCAAAAAACAAAATTGTAATCGAATTCAGAAAAAAAAAAAAAAAAAAACAGTAGTTTAACCCTTTTCGCTCGCTCTCGTGAAAATCACGGGCTGAGCAAAAGTCCCCTATTTTTCGTGTCCGTGATACTTCCGGGTTCAAAATTCAAGCTAAAAAAAAAAAATCCAAAAAAATAAAAAATAATGCCTATATTGTACAAACATATTTATTTACGTAATTTTCTTCAATAAAAAACTTGGCACTTTTATAACCGTTTGCTTGGAAACAATAAGAACGTTAAGGGGTTAACGTCATTCTAAAAATAAGATTAGTGTTTATTTGTTCGCAGATTTGAAGAAACCGAATGTAAAATACATAGATGGTTTTGTTTATAGGTTTAAAGATACTGAACGGATAAGGTGTTTTTATTCATAAGTATAAAGAAACTGAGCATGCGTTATGAATGTTTTTCTTCGCATGTTTAAAGAAACTAAATGAAAAACAGATTTAAAGAAACTGAAAGCAAAATATCGATGTTTTTTGAGAAACTTAAGTCAGAAACATTTAGCTAAATTTATGCGGAGTTCTTGAATGTTCGTATATTATCACTAATAAATTAATAAACACAAATGTTTACTGAACAATTTTTGAAGAATGTTGAATAATGTCAGCAGCATTTTGCCCTAACTCATGTAATCAATACTGAATAATCTGGTAGGCTCATTCAAAAGTCTATTTTACTCATCATTTAGCCTACAAATTTTTGAAGTTAGATATTCGAAGCCTCAGCTGCGCTTTAAAACGAGACTATAATAATTGGTGTAATATAAATTAAAAGTAATATTTATTTTACTTCTTATGACGCTCCGGTTTTCTTCCATGCATGATATTAAAGTTTACTTGAGTTAAAAAAAAATAAAGGGAAAAATAGAAAAAGCGCGGTATTAGGTCTAGTATTAAAAAATTAATGTTTCGCAGAACTGCTCCAAAACAGCTTAATATGTTATAACTGGGAAATAATTTATTAGCATTTTTTTAAAAATATTTCTAAAAAATCAGTTTGATCTTTAAAGGGGAATATAATCCTCTCCTATTTATGCAGTACCAAATATCTTCAATTTTACATATGGTCCAGAGAAGCATTTAAAAAAAATAAATTGACACTGCAAATTGAAATATTATTTGGAGGAACATATTTTTTATTCTCCAAAAGTAATTTTCTTCTTCGTTTATTTTATCCAATTAAAAATTCATTAAACTATCTGTACGTTGTTTTTTCTTTTGAAGTTATTTTTGAATCGACAGTTTCAAATAAGTAGTAGAGGAGCGATTCTTACGGGTGTGAAGTGCAAATCCAATAGCTGCAAGGTTTACACAAGAGTAGCATCCGAAGAGAAAAGATGATCTCCTTCCGCGCAGCATCCACCGCACATGCGCAGTTTCCTTGCCGCAGGAGAACGAAACGAATCGATTGTCGCGTGTTCTTGGCTCGTGGCCAATAGGTTTCAAATAAAATTGTACGCTATGTTGGCCCAAACATCGCTCATTTTTGTAAGCCGCAGTTCGCAGAGGTTATGCCAAACGTATTGATAGTGGTTAAGCGTGTTTGTATTTTCTTTCTCCTTTTTTTTCGTACATCTTTTTGAACAAGGAAAATCATTGTCGTCCAACAAAAAGAATTATATGCTTATAGTTTAGAATATTTTCCTGGATACTTAAAAAGAGAACAAAAGTAGATAAAAGTAATACGACTTTGAATGAGTCGGATTGACTTTTTTTTGCTGCTATAAGGCACGATTATTTCCTACTTGAAATAAAATATTGTATTTTGATCTTATCTTGAAAATGGCATAAAAAGTTTCCCATTTTTGAAAAAAATCGTATATAAAAAGTAGAACATATAATATTTTGTACATTTAAATGGGGATTTGTAGGCAAAAGTAATAGTATTAAAATCCTAAAAAGCCTTAAAAACCAAAGCTGGTTTTCATTCTTGAATGAAATGCATCAATTTCATTTTAACTATTTATAAAATTGTGTATTATCAGACTCAGATAATCACGGGGTACCAAATGATGCTTTCCAAAACCCAATGCTAAAACTTGCCATTTAATAAAATTGATTACACGAACGTTTAAAAAAAAAGAAGAAAGAAACCGTTAAAATACGCATTAACCAATATTAATAGAAATATACTGAAATATACATATTTCCATCTAATTAAGAAGGAGTACACAAGCTGTGACCAAAAAGAACCGGAAAATTCAAAAGAACGATCAACATTTTCAGCATGATCACCTTATTTCTGAGTTAAAAAAATTTAATCTTTTTAGAGAATCAATGAATGTGATTTAGAAAATCGAACTAGGTTTGTTTATTTGGATAAACAATACAAAAATGTAATAATCCCAATAAAGCTTCCATATCAGTGCTTTTAAAATGCACATACTGCTTAAAATGTACATTTGCTTGTTTAAACGTATAGGGATTGCCAAAAAGAATGACCGGATTTTAAAAACATATATTTTAAGAACTATTACACTTCTTAAAATAACTGATGCAAGAAGTCAAAGGGAAAGATATAAGTTTTTTTTAGTTAAAAATGAGGCAATGAGAAGCAAAGGGATGTAGGTGCTGCTATACAGCATTATTTATTAAAAAAAAATCAATGAAAGCCTACCTAGGGCCTTATCTTTAAACACGTTTTACTCAACACTTGAAAATGTCCACTTACATCCCTTTGCTTCTCACTGCCTCAAATGTTAAATGAGTGAGCCATTTATCTTACAACAAACATATAATCTGTAATTCATTTTTTTCACACTTTGTTTTACCACTCTGTCAGTGGTTCGTATAATGCTGCACACCTTTATAATATCACTCTGGCAATGTTTTGCAATGCTGCACAAATGAGTTCTATAAGTTCTCACTGAGTTTTCGGCATCGGTGGTTGGTAAACAGTGTCCCTGAAGTAATCACATAAATAAATATTGCACGTTGGGTAGACCGAACTGGATTACAAATTGTCGTGTAAACAAAGACTTACACATTGACCTAAACAATAAAACAAAAAGATATATTTTCTTCAATTTCGTGCACCAATTTTTTAAATGTGAGTTAAGAGTTTCGAAAAAATATTTTTTTAAATACGATTATTCTTGTGTTAAGCTTGTATAACATTCGTCCTAAGCGCATGAAAAAAAGAAAGAAAATGAATCACAAAAGAGCAAATCCTAATCATCACTATTTACGTATATATGATCAATGTTATTAATAGTTTAAAATTGAATACTGTGAAAAGCATACTTGTATGAGCTTCTCACAATATTTTTCATTCTAATAGAGGAATTTTTTTTTACACGTGGTAAAACAATAAGCATAACAATAAATTTTATCTACTCTAGCCGTTTACAAATACTGTTAGTACCTATTTCAATACTAAGCTTAGCAACAACTAAAGAGTTTGGGCAAAAAGGATGTAGCTTCATTTTTGGAAGTTTTGTTTAATCGACTGGAAAAAGTTATCGTTAAATCAAGGATATCGTTAAATCGAGAGGAATCCGAAACAGTGAAATTCATTATTAAATTGAGGAAATCGTTAAATCGGGTATCGTTAAATCGAAGTTATACTACAAAAGATTTCGTTTGATACAGATAAAAGTAGCACTTCTCAACTCTATACAAGTAAGTTTTTAAAACAAATAAAAAATAAATAAATGAACGCTAGTTTTAGCAACTTAAAATTTTGAATTTTTATAAGTTTATAACGAACATCTCTGAAAGTTTAAAAGGGATCGATCGCATTTTTTCAGGAAATCCTTCCGTTTAAAAAGCAAAGAAAAAAAGATGAAAAATATACTACACATAGCTTCATTTATTTCTATACGAAAAGCAATGCCCTACTCAGAACATGATTTTAAAAAAGTGATGATTTTATAAAAGCTTAAAACATAATCTTATCTTTTTTTTTCTGATAGTACTCCACTTTTCTTGAATGTTCATGATGTTTAAAAATGGCTGTAACCATGGTAATTCATACATAACCATTATATTGATGTTAAATTAATTTCATACCTCAACTTCAGAAATAAAAGGCTTTTGCTTCTTAAATAATGCTACTTCCTAATCATATTCATTAATCTAAAGTTTAAAAGCATGTTTTCACTCTTTGCATTAGAATTGCATCCCAATTATTAACATATTTTGAAAGATTGCCCCTCAGTGTATTGGTAAATATGCTTCAATGATGAAATCTAAAGAGTAGCAGTAAACGCATCTACTCTTATGAAGCACTAAGTAACCGATCACATTTCCATTTCATTTTAGTCAACTTATAATAAATAACCCGTGAAAGAGCAAACTTAAAAGGATTCCCTTGAAAAATAATACATTTTAAGACATTGATTGTAAAAAGAAATAAAATTAAAACTGAAATATAGTTTCATAGCTGTCTAATCAAAATTCGGGCAATTAGGAGAGATGATTATTAAAGATTAATGCGTTTGATGTTATCTTGAATATCTCGATAAATGTCTTCAGGTCAGAAAGATTCTTATTAATGACTTAGGACAGTTTATAACACTTCAAATTAAAAATGTTCACAGCTTAAGGAGGGTAAGTTAAAAAAAGAAAAGATAAATAATAATGCTTCGCCAAAGAAAAATGGGGTTTTTCTTTTGTTTTGCTTTTATTTCAGGAATGATTGCACTTCGCACAATGATCAAATGGAATTTTGGAAGAAAGCGAGAAAAGTGAATAGATAGTTGGGAAACACGAATTAAAACAATTAAAAGAGAAAAAATAAGAATAAGAAAAAAGAAAAACGAGTATATATATATATATATATATATATATATATATATATATATATATATATATATATATATACAGAGAGAGAAAGAACAACGAAGAATGTCAAACAGAAAAGGAGTATTGAAATTGAAAAACAAAATAAGAAAGATACAAGTAAAACGGCAGAGGCAGAAAAGTAAGGGAAAATACAAAGGGGAAAAAACAAAAATTAAAACATCATTGAAAGTAAAAACAGAGACTGATATAAAGGTGAAAATTATATTGAGAGGAGTAAAATGTTAATGAAAATAAAGAAAAGGAAAAACAGATAAAACGATACCAAAAAAGAAAAAAAGAAGGACATATAGTCGCCCCACTAAAAAAAAAAAAGGCAACACTAGGGCATCTAATTCCAGGAATAACACTAAGATATCCTACTGTTGGTCTGAGGCGACGATATATGAAACAGTATACAGCTAAACTGTATTTGGTTCACTTTCTTGTTGGATTCCAAATACGGAAGACCAAATAGTACACCGTATTTAAACTTTAGAGCCAGGGATTAATTTCTAACAAAAGAGGTATTGAGTTTCATAGCCGTCAGAATTTATTTTCACATCTAAATAGCCTGAATTCTATGCAATATGAACGAATCCACGTATAATTGAAAAGGAGGGTAGGAGCTTATATTTACATTTGTTTCACCATTTCCCTTATGGAAGAAATTATTTTCGATCACAGTTACATTTACTATTTTATATGCAGAAATGATTGACTTCGAAATAAAAGCAGAAATATATGTGGAAAGTATAATCTAACTATAGGAAACTTTTTTCTTTAATGAACTGAAAAATAAATAAACATAAAATATTCACAACTATGTTGAATGAGGAGATTTTCATGCTTCTCATTATATTATTTAATTCAGAAAAGCTTAATCAAATTCATAATTCTCAACTTTAAAAAGCAAACGTTAAAAACGTTAGATCTTTGATTTTTCACTATGACCGTCATGCTAACTATGCTTGTTGAAAGCAGAAATCAAATGGCTAAACCCAACAGATGCGGATTACTTCATTTCGTCAAATTTTTTACAAAGGTAAAAAAATGTAGTTCCTTTGTAGTTAAAAGCTATAATTAAAGACGACATTCGTCATAAATAATCTATCCATATTGAATTCAAGGTTAATGTATGACTAATTACTACGTAATAAAGGTTTGACTTCCAAAGTTATATGATTTAAGTGAGATAAAGCTAGAGTACTGACCAAAAGTATTGCAAGTCTGAGAAATGTAAGAGTTTTTCGAGAATAAAACAAGGAAAGAAGAGAAATAATATTAGTATTTTTTCAACAACTCATTTTTTTTTTAAATTTCAATATATTAAATGAATTTAAGACGTATGGTTAAGTTACAGAATAAAATAATGGTTTAAGTACTGAAAAAATGGTATACAAAAAAAAAGTCCAGGTTATCAAATATTGGAATCCATTTCGGTTCCCCCGAAATAAAATGGAATAAAGAAACAATTCAAGTTCGTCTCATAAGAAAGGATAAGAAATTGGCGCAATTGAACTGAAAAGCATTTAATATCATTTAGGCCGCCTTTGACTTTAATTACAACCTTACTTTTAGCTTTGTAATTCATGAGGTTTTGCAACACTTCTTTTGGTTGTTCATGATACCAAATTGCAATTATGATTTCTTTAAATGCCTCTACTGCATTTGCACTTTTAGAAGATCAGTTTAATTGTAAAAATGTTGGATTTCTCAAACTTGCAGTACTTTTGTGGTTTAACCTGCATGGACCATTTTCTTTAAAAACAGGAGAAATGTTTCATAGGAATGTCTTCTATTTTTTTAAATAATCCGTCCTTTTTCGAGTCATTTACAGTTTGAGAGAAATAAAATAAAAGTGAATTATGTTCAAAATTTGAAATCTTTACTAATAACAAAGCTGAAAGTCTGGATTTCTGTCTGGATGTCTATGATGCGCATAGCGCCTAGACCATTTAGCCGATTTTCATGATATATGGCACAAAATTCGCTTGTAGCATGGGGGTGTGCACTTCGAAGCGATTTTTCGAACAATCGATTTTGTTCTTTTTCTATTCCAATAATAAGAACATTTTACCGAGCAAATTATCATAACATGGACGAGCAAATTATCACAACGTAGACGAGCAAACTACCATGCGACCAAGGACGGCGAGCAAATTAACATAGCAAATTGGCGAGAAATTCATCATCCATTATTTGAAAATATACCGGCGAAAAGAAAGACTTTTTAATTTCCCACTACGGGCAAAGTCGTGCGGGTACCACACACTAGTACATAATAAAAGAGTTGCTGAAGAAGGAGGGACCAGGTCAAGAAAAAAAAAATATATTCAAGCTATTCACATTACAAATTTTTATGTTCTTAAAATATTTCAGCATTCAATAGAATTCAATTTCCACGAAGTGAATGTGCCAAGAACGAAAAATCATATTTAGAGCCACTAATCATTCAAGCCAGCAATATGAAAGAAAGAAAGACGGCATTTCCTTTCCTTCAAAGGTCATGGTTTGGCGTAAATCGACTACATCATAATGCCATCTCTCGCATCAGAAACATAACAAAGCGAATGGCGAGATTTCTTTTACGATCTGGCAACCCGTGACCCACTGTTGTTTCCTGAGTGCATTACTACTGCTGGCACATCTTGCATCACTTCACGTATCGTTTAATACGCGGAATTGTAAAGCCAAAAAATCGTCAACACAGGATAAAAGGGAATTTTGAGAGCACACTTTTATAGCGCAAAAGATCTTTTTTCCCTCACCTAGACAAAATCTCTCTTTTTTTTTTTTTATCTTCTTTCGGTCGAAATGCTGACGTAAGGAGAAATGTAACCTTTTTTGACACATTAGTCAAATGAAAAGATAAGGCAGGGATTTCAATGGCTTTTTGCCTCGTAGGCGATATGGTCGACGAAACAAATTCACAACAAATTGTTTTGTTTAAGAGAAATGCTAGTTTCCCCGCAAGTAAAAAGAAAACAAGTACCTGTAAGCACGAGTTTGTGTTGCAACGGTTGAGTAAAACAATAACAAACGGTCAAAGTTGTCTGTTTTGTTGTTTTCACTTACAGTAGAAATAATTTCAAAAGGAAAAAAAGAGAGAGAAGATAAAATTTTGAGCAAATCTAAAACATAATTAAAAAAAAGACTCGCACGTTGAAACGAACACTGTAATTTAACTACTCACTCAAGTATCAATGAAGAAAATAAAAGTGAATTGGACGATGATTGAAAAAAGAATACAGCTACGCCTTTCTTCTTATTTCCATTTCTCTTTTCCTTCAGGATTTTTTTTTTTTTTTTCGTGGGAAAGAATTGCACAGGTAGCTTAAATTATGTTGTTATATTTGCATTGGCTATTACAACATAAAAACTCAAATAATTGAAACAAAATATCTATGCATGCGTTCATTTTTATACGTTGTTAGATAAGCAAATACTATCCCTTTACGTAAGTGCAAAAAGGGAAAGTACGGGAAAAATATTTTTTTATTAAGATAAAATAGACTTAATTAGTGATATTGTTCTCTCTTCTGTGTGGTTTTAAAAGTGCAGAGATGAATATTTTTTCTCTTTTTCTTAAGAAAGGTGCTATTACTAAATATTTCAAAAACTGAACTCGTTCGGATAAACAGACGAATATTAGTTTTAGCGTTGCGTTCGGTTAAATGAATCATACATGACTCTTCGACTACTAGCATGCTGAGCTGAAACAATAAATCATGTTTTTGGACACCCAAAAATTTTCATTGCCTTTTTTCCGTAGGGCTGCGGAGTCGGGTTGATTTTGGCAGGAGTGCTCACACTGGGGGGGGGGGGATTACAGTAGGCGCCATTAAAATTAGGGGGGGGGGGGGGTGGATTTTTAAAATTATTTATTGATTTAAATTGTTTTATTTTATTTTATTTCTCTGTTTATATTTCATTTCATTTATTTATTTAGTTTGTGTGTGTGTCTATGTGTATGTATTTGGCAGTAGTACCGAACTTTTCTAACAAAATAATAATAATAATAATGAAAAATAAATAAATAAATAAACAAAAAATACTTAAAAAATAAAATAAAAAGAGAGAGCTAAAAAATAAAAAAGGAAAAGACGGTTGAGAAAAATTTGGGGGGGGGGGGGGATTTGTGCAGTTTAACTCTGGGGGGATGATGAGCACCCCTGGATTTTGGGGTAAAATAGTCAGAGACTATGGCTCTGAAATTCCAGGAGATGGAGTCTGTCATTTTCCCTCCGAGTGCACAACCCTGCCTTTTTCTGGAAAAAAAATTTCAACTCGGCGTCTTAGAACCTCAGCTTCAATCAACGACATGATCCACAGGGGCAGGCAGTTGATAACAGGGGCACCCCGATTGGGAGGTCACGGGAGGTCACCGTGACCTCCCAAAAACTTCCTTATTCGGCAAAATTTGGTTTTCAATTCGGCGAAATTTGATGTTCCTTTCGGCAAACTGAGAATTTCCGACCTCCCAAAAATGTGAGTTCGGGGCACCTCTGGTTGATAATTTTGTTTTACAACTACCAATGACTTGCTCCAAAACTGAAGTCTACACAGACGAGAAATGCTATTAGTTTCGAACTAATAATACACCACCCTTAATTTCCGTAGTTTCCGGTTCATAGAGTGGCAAGCCGTGCCACCGCTCAAACGGATGACTTCGGAAGGAGGCAAATTCTGAAGTGCCAAAAACCCCTTAGAGTGCAGTGAATCGCTTCATTAAGCATGGGTACTAAATAAAACTCTTTGTATTTCAATACCGATAAATTTCGTTCCGGATAGAAATGCGCAATTTGTTTTTTAAAGAGACCATTTTTTATGCTATTTTCCCGGCTGCCAATATTTTTCACGTACGCCATGTATTTTATGTACATATCAACGCATTTACATTTGAATGTGGAAAGATGGCATGTATGTTTTTTATGGCATTTTGAATGGGGGAAGGGGAGATAACTAATAAAAATCAGAAAAATAATTAGAATAGGTCCTGAAAGTCATTTTTAAAAAAAAGCAAATTTAGCTAAAATTAGGAAAATCGCACTAAATGGATTTTTTACTCGTTTATGGTTCATTCAAAACGGTAAAATTAAATATACTACACTAACAGACACTGAAGACAACAACTGCTGTCATTGAAGTTTTACACCTTGAGGGGGGGGTGAGGCGTCGAACGTCGTAAGTTGCATAAAAACAGAAGAAAGGGCATTACATTTACTTTTTAGTTACTAATAACAAACCATCGAAATTCAAATGCGCATTCTATGAGCCACAACATCCCCTGTGTTGATTTTCAAAAATACTTATTTTTTTTTACTCTCTACTACCTTCACTGATTCCTTTTAAAGTGCAATAAATTTCTCGTTTGAAGAGGCAGCTGCATTAGATTAAGAAGTTGTGTAAAACTTTAAACTTCTGACGATGACAAAAACAAATTTAAAGTTATATTTAGTGGTGTAATACTGGCAGAAATATTTTTTTCATTTTTTTCCTTGTTTTAAATAAAATACCTCATTTAAACTAACAGCCTTTCTCGTTTTGCAAATAGGTTTATACCAACCTAAAAAGGAAATGTTTTGTATTTGAACGGAAACAATCCTTTCCGATGCTTTGTGTATTGACAATCCATTAAGCAATTTGCTGAAACTTAAAAAATAACTTATCTCTAATGAGATAAGTATTTAGTTACGTTTCCCAGTAATTAAATAATCTTTTTTTCGCAGAATTACATCACGCATAGCTTTTCAAACTCTTTCCAAAATGCCACCCACCATCTCCTGATATTTACTAACGATAACCTCGACAAAGTTGGTATGCATGAACACCGTCGACGCTATTGTTGATACACACTTTCTTCTCAACAGAAAAATCTATAATAACATGACTGGGGAAGTTTATTAACCTCCCTTTTGCAAAGCCACATCAGTTTTGAAAACGGCGTAGCTAACCCTTATGAAAAGAAGTCAGGTTTGTTATTGGACTTGAAAAGCCAACTTCCGCCATACAACTTCTTTGCTTAACTGGACACAATATGTGCGTGGCCGATGTTTTCAAAGACATTTGATTGCCTTGGGCTTCGAAGTATAATAGTGGAAAACGCTTGGCTATTCGGCGAGAAAAATGGAGAACACACTTCATTTTCTAAGAAAAAAATGAAAGAGGTCATTTTGGAGCATTGCACCATAGTTTTAAATGAATGCAAAAGAATCCTTTAACACCTTAACCAATCGAACAGAACTGCAATTTAACTTCCGAATACATGCATTACTTTGTGGGGCCAGTTATAGAAAATTCAAAAGTGCTTATCCCCCTCCCCCCAAGAACGATGGCGCACCCCCTCAAAAAGAGACTAAGTCTTCCCAAAACAGTGGAAAATTTCAATGGACTGCGCTATGAGGGCCTCACGATAATTTCTAATCCCAGAGAGTTATCGAGGGAAATTTAATCTAAATTAGAAGTTCGATCCCCCCCCCCCTCCGTTTTTAAGAATGTGTCCGAAGTTATGTTTTACATGAATTGGTAACAGTAACTTCTTTACATACATTGCACCAAAAAGAAAACCATCTGACAGTTTTATGATTATCCACTAGTCAGACGTGTTCATTTACTGGATAGCTACACTACATTTTCATTTGACCGCCCCCCCCCACCAAAAAAAACTGAAGTATAACCACAAAAGCATCCAGTTTTTAAGAAACAGTTATGCATACACCTAAAAATGTTTTATTTGCCTTTAATAAAATGCAACAACTTTTAACAATGTTATAAATTTCTTAAAATGAAAAATTTACTCAAGAGTTCATTTACTGGTGAGACTACTATGTACACTTTCGTATAAAGAGATACTTTCAATATATCTAGGCAAAATGACTATTTTTCAGGATATAAATACACATGCGGTGTAATTTCAAAATCATTTTACGATAAAATCATTGACAGTATTGTACACGATATGTAACATGAAGACATGGATTATTAACAAACTTTAAGTAAAAGTATAAAAGTTTTAATAAAAGCTAGTATCATTAAAAGTACCGTAGTGCTCGCATGCTTTCGTCGCTTGTTTAAAAAAAAAAAAAAAAAAAAACATACTAAAAATCTGACGCAGAAAAATAGTTTTAAAAAATAGCTTTTGTGAGTACAAAACAGGCAAGAAAGCAAAGCCATTTTTTAAAATTTATTAATGTTCTGTCATTATATATAAATGATGTCACACTTTTTTCAACATTTTTTGCCTCCCCCCGCCCTCTCCTTTGTCACATGTCATACTATTTTTTCATAAACATATTCTCAAAACAAAAATGCTTAATGTTACTTATTGTTAATCCCTTCCTCTCCCTTGTCACAAACTATCACAATTTCACGAACCCTACTCCCTCTAAAAGCGTGACATCATTTTGTAGACAGCCCCTTTTTTATTTTGTTTTTAAATTATATATTTTTTATTTTATTTGCTTTTATTTTTATTCATTTATTCAAATTTTAATGAAAATTCAAAAAATAGTTCTCCGAACTCCACATCAAATAAGTAGTATTTTTATGCAGCTAAAAGCACCTTGTTGAATGCCGCCAGAAATCAAGATTAGCCTCAAGAATAAATTTGCGAAAATACTTTAATGGCAACATTCCAAGCGATTTAAAAACGGAAGTTTAATACCTACACTACTACCTCCCTGGATTAACATTCGCGATAATATCTTTCAAGGTTACGGTTAAGAATGGTTTCACTGGGGCGTTCAACAAACCAAGCAAATCAATAAAAGAAGATAATTAAAATTCTCCGCCAAGTGAGAAACGACTTTCAGTGAGATATACGTATAACAGAAATGCCAGGGAAGCAAGTTTCAAAAAAAAAGTTACAAGGAACGGAATCGAAACTTTCTAGTAAGAATTAAGTTTATAAATCGATTTTGGAAAAATGCTCGTTGGAATATTGATCGCAGAAAGATTCAAGGTTGAAATAGTTTACAGAGAGTTAATTTCTTTAAAGAAACTTTAAAGTAATATGTTTTAAAGAAACAAACGCGAACAAAAACGGCCGTTAAAGGTAAAATTAAGACTCGTGAACTTAATGATTTATATTAAGCATCATGAACTAAATTATCATGTATTGCGAACTCAGTTTGAAGTAGAAATAGTAGCTATAAATATTAATTATTTTAATTAGCACTATAATCGACAATAAAACTACAATTATAACAAAATAATTCAAATTATCATCACTACACCGACAACACGAAAAATATTATTGCTCTTCATAATAACTTCATTAAAGAAACTGCATTACACAGAAAAGAGAAACATTGGCTCTTATCACCAACAATGTGCTTTATTGTATAAAAATGTTTCTAAATATACTGAAAAAAAAAAGAGAGAGACGAAAAAAAGCATTGATGTTAAGGAAGAAGTGACAACTATATAAATACTCATACAATAACTTATAAAAAATATATTGAGAAATATACGATAAACCACTAAATTGTAAAATAGAAAAATTGCGCTTATACTTACGCTTTGGGGATAATTATTTAAAAAATTGGACAATTTTGAGAAAAGCAACTGAAAGTTTTGCATATTATCTATGTGTTTTGAGAGTTAGGTTAGTGATGTTGGTTGGCGTCAAGTCAATCCTTAGTAATGGCAAAACTCATGGTGATAGTGTCCAGCTAGAGACTCAAGTTCAACACCAACCAATCAGATTATTGCCAATTACAGAAGTTACTGATCATAACCACCGAACTGTTGAGCATATGGCACGAATGGTTAATTAAAATTCCATTGTTATTATTTTTGGGTTTAGTAAAAAGCTTAACAAAACAATTCATCAATACTTGCAGATCGCATTTTTAAAAAATAATACAGATATTTTTCTAAATTTACTGCGCTGCACAACCTTTAAAACTTCGAATGCCATGCAATTAGATTTGTTACCTGAATAAACGGATGATCTTGGATTAGTGTAGAGTTCAAAATTTTTAGATTTTTCAATATTTGAACAAACTTGCCGTATATTTTATCATTATTTTGAAACAAGTAGTTTCGATGAATACAATAATAATAATAATAATAATAATAATTACGAATACGATAGTAATTTAAACTATGTTTTGGTTTAGACACAGAACATACTTATTTGGTTAAGTAAATATATTTGTAATTGGAAGAGCATATGCTCCACTCCAAAATATTTAGTAACTTCCAACCGTTCAAATGCCACTGAAAAAGAGTTGAATGTTTTCTACGTATCAATGATCTATCTTTCCACGGTTCAATCAATTTCAGCATTATGTCATGCTTAGTTGCATAAGATTTTATGGAAGATCAGTAAAAAAGTGAGGTATCTCTTAAAAAAGAAGAAATCATCTATCAGTATATTAGCTTTTGTTTTTTTCATCTTTGGCCTAGATTAGACGCTCTAAGGCATTTTAAAGAAAATTACCCCTGAAGTTGTAAATTTGAATATTCTCGAAACACCGTCTTGGATAAGTTTAACTTTAAAACAGAAAATACCAGTCTTTGGACAGATTTTGTAAGATGGAATGCAAGAAAATGCTCGGAAAAAAAGACAACAATGCAATGCAACTAAGCGTCATGAACAGAAAGAAAAAACTTGGACTTAGAGGTTTTAAAACACCACTTATTCAAAGCAAGCAAGAACTATCTTTGGGCACAGTTTTTGAGATGGAACGCAATAAAATTTTCGGAAAAACGATAGTATAATGCAAAAAAAAAAAAAAGCATGGACTTTGAGGTTTTAACAAACTATTTATTCATAACAAGCAAGAGGCACATTTTGTACTATGGAATTCAAGAAAATGGTTGAAAAAAAAATCAACATCGTAATACAGTTACATAAAAAGAATACAATACAGAAATAAATAATGCTTCTGCTTTTGCAGATATTTTGTCTATAAAAGAACATATTACTTTAATAATCTACACAGATATTTAAAAATAATACGAAAAAATATAGAACGGTACATTTAAGATCTTACTTCATTAAAAATCCGTACATTTGTCGAGCTCAAGAAACTCGATTTTCTTCACAAATCCTTTAGAGACTCCTTTAAGAAAGATGGGAAATAGGACGTAATATTTTTTTTTAATAATGCGCAACTTAACGTCAACTTGATGTGCGTCATTTCTAATTAAAATTAGTCCTTTCATTTTAGCGAACTAAAGAATTAACAGCAGTCGAAGAATTTATTTATAGCTTTAAGAATTGTACATTTTAAGTTAAAGTAATCACTTCTTTATTAACGTATAATCATAAACAATAAATCAATTCATTAGACATAATAAAATAACATATCTATTTATTCATTGTAGAAAATTAGACACCGGGAAAATATGCGTTACTTTTTTTTCGATTTAAAATGCGTCTTAATGATTATCAATAATAAAAAAAAAGTTTTCTGGACTTTTTTCTAGAAAATTGACGATTAGGAAAACAAATGCACACATTTTAATTTATTATATATCTTATATTAAAAGCAATAATTCAAAATTTAACATTTCACAGCTTATATCACAAATTTGTTGTACATTTTTGACCTTATGATTTTAACGAAACATAGCTCTGTAATCAGTGTCATAATACATGACTTGATTTTCAGAAGAAAACTAATGCAGTTTTCGCTGCACTTAGAAGCAACTGAAAGTTTATTCCAAAAGTAATTCGGAATAATGGCCCGGCAACAGTACAAGATTAGATAGAAAAAGAAACACTTTTCTTTTCAAGAAGCAAATGTTCTAAAATTAGCATTTTGGGCTAATGACTCAATATTCGTGCCTACGTACAGTCAGGGCTTCTAATCTAACCGAACACTTTTAAAAATTCTAATCATGCTCAAGCTGTCTAACTGCATAGAGAAAAGAACATCAACTGATAATCATAATGGAGAGTAGACGTGAGTTGTATTTGGTTAACGCAATTATCTCCCCTGCGAAGACAATTTGATTAGCACATCTAAGACTAAAACTCAAATATTTACCACTCAAGCCGTGCTTGTCAAATATTTATGGACTATTTTTCGTAATACTCGGGAAGTATTTTTCCGTCAAGGGGAAATGGGATTCGATGTTAGATCCTGTTGATGTGAATTAATGATCCTATTTTTTCTCGTAAGTAGGTTACAGATATCAAATGTGAAGGTATTACAGTACGTTTTTAAACAAATTATTAGGCTTATGGGGTATTTCTTAGGAACAAGGTAGAGATGAATTTCCTTTCTTGACAGAAGTTTCGTCTGGATACTAAGTACCAATAATTTTTGTTTCGTTTAATAAGAGCTCAAAAATAGCGTCACTAATTAGGATTATTAAAATATTGTACCAAATAAAGAGATTATCTTACTTCATATTATTAGCTAAATATTTCAAATAATGCTCTTTAACTGTACATGATAAAGTAAGTAGGGGAATATGGGGCAAAGTGAAATGTTCAAATATTTACTCTGCTTTTAACGCCACCTGCCTAGTAATATTTCAACTATGTAGTAACACATGTATTCTATTTCAGTCAAGAAAAAATTACCTCTGAAAATCCTTTCTTAAAAGGATTTCGATTAATAACTTAATGACTAGAAGACAATGGTAATTTGAAAAAAAAAAACCTCAAATTGGGAAAAGGCCTGAAAAGTTTTTATTGATCATAAATCTGAACTAAACTTCAAGTGATATTCGTATAAACGGTTAAATAAATCTATTCGGAGAAACGCGAACTCTCTACTGCGCTTCACGAACACTAAATATCAATTTTATTCTTCTTTTTTTTTTCCCCTTCATCTTTCTTCTTCTAACTTTGAAAAGGTTCCAAATGTCGCAAGTCGGGAGAAGCCATTCTTTTAGTAATGTTGATACCGGAAGAGGATGCAAAATACGAGGATTTTGATTTCCGTATGAAATATTAACATCTTGCATAATTTTTGTGAATCATTCTGGAGGAATTCATCCTTTGGTTGCTGTTGTTGTTGTAGCATGCCTGTAAATCTTGTTCCGCTTGACGTTTGAGTGTTTTTATAAGATAACTTCCGGAATAATATTAATACCGAAGATGTGCAACAGGATAACAACAAGGCATTTTATTACACGATTCAATTTGAGCGGTTTTATGGATTAACCATGTCGATTAACCCAATGTTTTTCTTGCAAATTTATATC
The DNA here is from genome assembly GCF_026930045.1 of Uloborus diversus. Taxonomy (NCBI): domain Eukaryota; kingdom Metazoa; phylum Arthropoda; class Arachnida; order Araneae; family Uloboridae; genus Uloborus; species Uloborus diversus. The sequence goes on along the minus strand of NC_072740.1, from coordinate 8,201,263 downwards.
TTAGAACAATAATGCTACGTCGCAGTTAAGTCACTGAAAAATAAAAATAAAAGTTTTTATCGAAATCCCCAGTATGTAAAATATGTGGAAACTACGGAATTTTCAAATTGTATACGTATCAAGAGTTGATCCTGTTTATTTACGAGCTCAATTTTCTTTGCATTTAAGTTTTCGAAGGGTTTCTTTCTTAAGGACATTGCTGTTTTCAGCAGGTCGCCAATTATTGGAACATACTCATTCCATACCTTTCTTCCACCTGCCATATATGTATATTTTTGTCATTGATTAAGGTATTTAAGATTATTAACGGGTATATTCGTATATTATTACAAAATAATGTACCCGTAACTAGTCAACTAAAAGTAAGTATTTTAGTTATGGGCACATATGACAGTAAATTTTCTTTTTTTCCTTAGGCCATTCTTACACAAAATAATTACTTCGGATTGATGATAAAACAAAGCTTAATTTGGTAAAAGATAAATAAAAAAAATCAGCTGTAGAATAGTTCTATTTTATTTATTCATTAATTTTTGTTGCTGTTGTTCAGAAGAATTTTTCAAAAGCGATTTGTCTGTTCTTTATTATATACTTATTTAAAACACCGATTTTAGAAAATTATCCTGGAATTCGTAAGAAATCTTAATTCTCAAATACTATATTACTTTTTCGCTTGTTAATTTATGACTTATTTGACCGGTGTAATTTATTACTCTTTCGCAATTAAGATCTTTTTAAGCGAGACAGAACGGCAAGGCATCCTTCGAAACCTTGAAAGAAAAAACACATATTTCAGCTTTTTTTTTAAAAAACCATTTCTTCTACAGTTCAATTGAAAAGATTCTTCTGTTGGTTTACATAATTTATGTCCATGGGGAGGGGGAAAGAAGTATTATCGGCAGGCCTGGATCTATAAATTTTGGGCCCCCCTGCTACAAAATCTGTAGGGCCCCTCCACGGAGGCCAGCAGTGTATATTTGCAACGTTTTAAGTCTTAGTGCTAGCTTTTTAAATCAATTTCTTGAGTCGTTGGGCTCCTTAAGGCCGTGACCCCTCCTCCCCCCCCCCCCCGCACTGCAAGGTCTGCGGGTACGTAGTTCTGGACCTGATAATCAGAATGAAAAATGAAGATTCTTGGATTAATCCCACTGGTACAACATGCACTCTAAAATACGAATAGAAAAATAATAAACGACAAATATTGAAAAAAAAAAAAAACATGTTTTCGGTCATTTAAGTTTATCACGTAATAATGATGATTATTTCGTGCAGTATGGAGTATGAAATAGATAACGAATTTTAATGCGTTCCTATTCCTATTTTAATACTGTTTTAAACATATAAAAAAACCATCCGTACACATTTGTCTTTGTTTTTGTATAATTATTTACGTACTCTTCAATATTTAGTTAGGCATAACAAAATGAACAAATTAGATTATTATGTTTCAATAACTTATGATTCTCACGAATATTTTCTCTGGAAAAGTGTTTTTTTTTAAATATGTATGTTGATTTTTTTTGTTTTTATGGAATTATTCAGTGTTAGATCTACGATTTTTCCGGGTCAGGCAAAAACTTAAAACTGCCACCTTTACCAGTCTTTCTCCCAGTTTTGTATCAAGTTTTATAGGTAAAAACACGGTAAAAAGGTCGCATTTGCCGCCCCTTAAAAGTCGCCGGAGGCAATGTTAACAAAACTAAAGGAGTTACTTCAAAGTTCCATTTTGAAAGTTTACCCTTGTTCGCCCCCCCCCCCCCTCTGGAATCGATATTTGAGCACCCACACTCATTTTCAAGATCCAGAAACACTGGTCAGCAGTCCATTTCTTTAATTGTAATGTCTCTCGAAGAGGTAAGTCAAGATACTTTAAAGTTGATTACATTGTGAGAAATCGTATTTCAGTTATGAGCACATTTGACCATAATTGATTTTTTTTTTTTTTTTTTCGGCAGTAGAATAGTTCTATTTTATTTATTTATTTATTTATTGATTTTTGTTGTTGTTCAGACGAAATTTCCAAAAGCGATTTATCAGTTATCCCATTTTTTTAATTTTATTGCTGTTTGAGTCAATAAGTCAAGGAACTTGAAATTTGATTATATTGTGAGAGAAATAGGTGTTTTAATATTGTTGAATTCCGTTTTTGCATATTTCCTGAAAATAATTGAATTCAGCTAGTATGACCATTACCAGTTTTCAGTATGTCCAAAACGAAGCAAGTGTGACCATAACTGGTCAAACCAGTGTATTCCGATTTATGTCAAACTATACATAAAAATCATAGATGAAAATTAATGAAAATAACAGAACTATAAAAGTGCCATTTCTAAGTGCTAACACTGCTAGAATTATTTTTCTCCATGAAACAGAACTGCAGCACTTGTACCCAAACTTTTAAAAACTTCTTGTGGGCATCTCATAACTAATCATTTACCCTATAATCTTTTTCTTTCACACATACTTTTACGTACCGTAAAACTGTTAAACTGAACTACCAAGAATGCAGTTGTTCGTGTACTATCCAAAGAAATGAAATGAAGAAAAGTTTTAATTGGGTCTTAGCAAGTTCTAAGAGAAACAATTTTAAATTAGTATTCGGAAATGTGAAAAACCTCATTCAACGTAGAGCAACATTCATGAAAAACTAAATACTCTGTTTCAAATACTCAAGGGTGGAATTTCTTTAAGTCTAAGATAACTAAAAAGAAAGTTTTTAAAATATTTTGAAAGATCTTTTCATTTTATAATTTGTTTCAGAATTATTTCCTTTGTGCACTATACTTTACTTGTAAACATTTCACTTTAAAACAATTTTCAATAGAATGCAATTAGTTTCGAAAGTAACATTTATCATCATTAGAGTTTTCAAGTACAAAAGTGGAACAAAACAGGTTTCTTCTGAATAAACATCATTTAAAGCAACTACAGAAAAAATCGGGAGAAATTATTGAAATAACTTTCTCCTTCCACCAGCTCTTCTAAAAAACTCATTGAAAGAGTTCAAGCACTTTGACCCTATTCTTCAACCTCATTGTAAAATGACTTGAATAAACATCCAGGCTGATTTAAGATTTACATACAGCATGAGTTGTTGCTTAGATTTCATTTAGAAGCATTTGCCTCAGCCACTTTTAGAATAAGTGGACATTCTAAATAATAATAATTGTTACATAACTTTAATTAACTACCAAGGCAAATCACGAATTCATAAGGAAAAGTTGAGTTGTACATTAAACCAAATTATATCATTTAATGTGCAAATTAGAAAAATTAAGAAAAATAACACAATGATCAAAATTTTAAGAACAATTTATTCTATTTAATGAACTAAAACTTCATTTAACCTCGACTTAGAAAAACTCGAAGGTAAAAACATTTCATCAACTTTCATATCACAGATTCTTTTTTATTTTCGGTAGTTGTCCAAAGACGAAAATTGAATGTTGAGTGAAACGAACATCATTAAATTAAATATCTTTACAGCGAATAAAAGAAGTTTTCCATCAAAAAATAAACGTTACAATGTTTTGATATTGCAATTTCATTCGCGGAAAGAGATTGAAAAAATGGGAAAATTTAATGAGAAAGCAGAAATGCATTTGAAAATAAGGCTTTTCCCTTGCCGCGGAAACACAAAAATCATTAAAGTATTTCAAAATGCCAATAAATCGAAAGTGTCTTTCATTACTGAAAAAATTTCAGAAAACCCACGTACATTAAAGTGAAGTTGAAAGCTTTGATTTTTAATATTTTTTCCCTCTACATCGTAAAGCCACGCTAAATTTGAGACAAAAAGGAGTTTCGAGTCTGTATTTCACTTATTAATATTTTATCTTTTGACTAAGTTGTAGTGATTACAGCTCTAAAGCAAGTGTTCTACATCAGACTGTAAACCTTGGAGACTCTAATGTGGTCAATAGTTATTAATCCTAGGTGGGGCAGTAATGTATATCGTAAAGGCAAAGAACGCTTGCTGTGCTTTCTGGCATAAAGAAGAAAACTACTATTTCGGTTAAAAACATTATAGAAAAAGTTAAAATTGAGCAAATAGTAATTAGAAATGTGGACACGCGTTTCCGGATTACAAGGAATCACTTTTCAAATCAGAAAGAAAAAAGTTTATGAATGAAAAGGTACATAACCCTGAAACATGTGCAAAAATTCTGATTGTTATTTGTGTAATTTTAATGATGTTAAAATGTTTTAAATTTTTTGCATAATGAAAACTTTCAATAGCACTATCTTCGGGTTCGACACATTACACGATTGATAATCATTTTGGGGTAATCAGACGATTTCGTTTTGTATACAGTAAACAAACTAATTACAAAAAGAGAAATGCAGAGTCGTTTCAAAGTTACAAGACAATAGATTATTCCTTATTAGTTTGTCAAATGTAACAAACACGAAAAAGGAGAGAAATAACTACTCATTTATTTTGCAGAGAATTAATTCGTTTCATCTACTCCTAAAAACATCCATCGCGTACTATTAACGTATCACTAAATATAATTTAAAAAAAAATGAATTGAAAACCTTTTTTTCGCATGATTTAAGATAAAATAACAATAAATAGTACTTCTGCTGTACGAAACTCAAAAGCCTTAAACAATTAGATTTTTTTTTTCTCTGGTCGTAACAAATAGGAAGAATAAAGTACTACTTAGATTTTCTGCTTTGTGAAATATCACTAAATAGAAAACAAACTCATATATATAATATATATATGTATATATATATATATATATGGAAACTTTTCTGGAATTCTGGAATTAACTAATAGGAAGAATGAAGAAAAATTTCAACAGACTTAATGCTTTTAAATAGTACAGTAAAACCTGTAAAGTTGACCACTCTTGTAAGTTGACCACCTGTCTAAGTTTACCGCCATTTTCAGGCACAGAAGTAGATCTATATCATGTAATTCAACCTCTATAAGTTGACCACCTGTTTAAGATGACCGCTAAAGTAGTGCACCGCAAGTGGTCAACTTACACAGGTTTCACTGTAATAATAATAAAAATTAAAATGGAAAATAAACTGAAAAAAAAAAAAAAAAAAACTCATTAATAAAAAGGACTGTATGAAAGCAACTTATTCAATATGGGCAAAATACAACTTGGTTTTCAGCACGATTGGAGAGGTAATAAGAAAAAGCACTCTTGCTAGACAAAAATCCTTAACTTTGAAAACAAGAAAACATTTTTTTCTTCTGGTTGTTACTAGTAGAAAGAATGAAGTACTTCGATAGGCTTAATATTAGGGGGACCGGAAAGTATTTTCAAACAAATATATTTTTTCAAGTTTTCGTTTTTAATCGATGACGTAATTACTCTCGTTATCAACAACCTTTTGCCGTGTATTGCACGAATTTTCAATCCTGGATAAATAGAAATTGATCGGTTTTTGAGAAAAAAATATATCGATACAGCAGTTTGAATATCAGACCAATTTCCAAATCTTTTTGTCACTTATAGATCGGAAAAAAGAGAAATCAGATGGTGCAATGTCAGGATAAGTATGATAGGCGAAGCAGCCCACCGCAGCTCCTTAATTTTCTAAGGGTTCGCCTTGAGCAGTATAGTCTTGTGTTACGATGTTTCAGGATCACTCCTTTTTTGCTGGTAATATTCTCGTCACAAATTGGGCCATTTGACTTCCATTCTTCCAATCGCTAAAACACTTTCTATGAGACAAAAAACTTGAAAATTCGGCTTGCATCCAAGATGCCAATTGCAGATATTTTGCTCCAAAAATCAACTGATTTTTATTTACCCTGGGTAGAAAATTTGCATACTAGATGGATGCTGTTGATAATGAGGGTAATTACGTCGATGACAAAAAAAAAAAAAACCTTAAAAAATTATTTGCGAGCGAGGTTATTTTCTGTCCCTCTAATACTTAGTAAAAGAGCATAAAAATAGAAAATAAACGGGGAAAAAAAAGAACCCATTAATTAAAAGGACAGCAAAGAATAACCAATTCAAGAGTGAAAAAATATCCCTTGGTTTGAAGCATGATTGGAGGAGCAACAAGAAAAAGCATTCTTGCTAAACAAATATCAGAAGTTTAAACACATGGAATATTTTTCATGGTTTATACAGGTAGGAAAAGGTGAGAAATTCCACAAAATCTTAGCAAAGTTTTGATTTTATTTCCGGAAAAATTAAATGCAATTAGGCGATGGTAAACTTTATCTTATCAAAATGCAAATGATTCTACAGTTTCCAAGGTACTATTTACCAACGTTATCATATTTAGAAATTATAATCAATAAAAAGCAAAAACGCAAGGGAAGGAAATGCTCTAATGCTTTTAAAATAAATTTTTAAGCGTGCGAAAATTACCTTTGAAATATTTCTTTCTCACTTTATGAAAGTTTCAGATTTTGTTCTTATTGCAGTATTCATGAGGTCAGCTTGAACTGACAGGTTCTTATTATTAGAGGTAGAATGCATAATGTACCAGCTTTCATATTCAACTTCGCACCAGAAGCAAAGAAGTAGTAATTGGTTTAACTACTTAAAACCTGCATCGTAACTAGTTTATAACTAGAGTTTTTAACTGACTAGTAACCATATCCAGTTGCCACGCACCGATCAGAATAAAACTTTGCACAACGATAAAATAGTTTAAAATGTTGAGAACCCGTGTTTTTCTTTTTTTTTTTTAATCCGGCAGTAAATATCTTCATCGGGGTAAAATTCCTCCTTGAGTATTAAATTACAGGGAAAGGGTGCAATATATTTTTCTCTTTTATGTTTTAATCAAAAGAGTCAAGAAATGATTATTGAACACAATGAAAAAAAAAAAAAAAAAACTGTGACCCACTTCCCCCAATCAATTTTAATTTGAATTCTGAAACTTTGAGTTCAAATTATGTTTTTCGCAATCACGAGTTGCGACAAGACACTACTCATTGGCGTTATTGTTTCTAGAAACGGCTCTGCCCCCCCCCCCAAGAATATCCCTCCTCCTGGGTGGTTACGTGTGTATAGTTGTGTGTGTGTTGGCTTACGTGTGTGCACGTAAGCGTGTGCTTGAGTGTAAAGGAGTGCGTGAGAGTGTATGTGTATGAGCATGCGTGTGTAGGACATGGACGTCGCCGCCCAGCAGAAGGGGATTATGGAGGACCAGTGCTCAGGACCAGAGGAGCCGCGCCGGCGGGCGATGGTGTTGCAGAGGCCCCTGGTCCAAGCTGAAAAAGGAACCACAACATCAAGGACGGTCAAGTGAGAACAATAAGCAATCGTGATTGCTCAAAAAAAAAAAAAACCCACATTGGGGAAAAAAAGCATTTTACAATATGAAATTAAAGTATATTTTACAGGTTTTAGTTTTTTTTTTTTTGAGCAATTACGATTGCTTATTGTTCTCATTTGACCGTTTTTGATGTTCCGTGCCTTTTTTAGCTTGAACGAGAAGCCTCTGCAGCACCACCGCCCACCGGAATCTGCAGGTGACGCGGCGCGGCTGCTCCGGTCCTGAGCTATCCGCTTTTCCTCGTCGGAGGCGTCCATGTCCTACACACACGCACGCTCACATACACACACGCCTACGTGCATACACACAGGTCTACGCACACACACAAGCCTACACACTTACACACACAACTATGCACACGTAACCGCCCAGGAGGAGGGGCAGGCTTGGGGGGGGGAGGGGGACAGGAGCCGTTTCTAGAAACAATAACTCCAATGAGTAGGGTCCTGTCTCAGTTCGTGATTGCGAAAAACATAATTTGGATTCAAAATTTCAGAATTCGAATTAAAATTTTATTTTTATTTTTATTTTATTTTTTGAAATGCAAGTTATAGGGGTAAACTATCCCTCGCAATCAATCCCTTTGAGTGAGTGTAAAATAATTTTTCAGAAAAATCCTAAAACACGTCAACTTTAGTTTGTTTTCTTTTTGCGAAATATGTATATTTATAAAATAATTTTTAATCGTTGCTTGAATTTTTGTTATTGAAATTTTAAACAATAGAATATATTGCGCCCTCTAACATTACAATAACCCAATATTCAGCAGTGAATTTCCCCCTGAACTACAGAATATTGGGGCATTGGATAATATTATCATGTTGATCGCCGATTTAAAAAAAAAAAACACGAGTTCAATATTTTTAAGTGTTCTATCGATGTGCTAACCTTTGTTCCGATCGATGAGTAACACTAGTGCGCTGCGCTGCTTAGATTTGGCAGTTAATCCAGATAGTCAACGAAAACTGCTACTAGCATCCAAGTAATCACATGATGTATTTAAATCTCTTTTAGTGTGACCACAAAATGTATCAATATTCACTATTCATTTTAACCATTCATTGAACTAAAACAGAATTTTAATTAATAGTTTTTGGAAAAGGTATTGATGGTTTTAGAAATGATAATTTCTTTCAATAGTTTTCAAAAGAAAAAAAATATTTTTTAAAAAGTTGATCGCTTTTCAGTGTCCCCACACATGGTTCTACACACGTGAAATTTACACAAAAGGAATACTCGCTCTTGTTTCTTGCAGGAGATACCAGGTAATTTTTAAAAATATTGATGATTATAGAAAGAAGCAGTAAGGAAAAAAAAATATGCCTTCAAAAAAATTTTTGAGGGAGCTGTTTAGAATCAGCCCAGCGCCAAACAGACAACGATATCGCCAAGTGTCACATAGCTTTGTTTACCTCCGCTATCCGTTCTGGTGAAATAAAGTAGAGGCAGTGAGAAGCAAAGGGCTCTTAGTTGCAAAATTAAAAATTTGGAGATAACCGCCACAAATGGAAGGTGAACCTCTCCTCTGTCTTGGAGCAAGAAATAGTACTAGTAGCCCTATTGTACAGCATGAATTGGAAACACATTTTAAGGAAAGCCTACCTAGGACGTTATCTTTAATCGCGTTTTACTCACAACTTGAAAATTTCCACTTACATGTCTTTGCTTCTCACTGCCTCAATTGAAGACCCCGTAGCGAGAAGGGGAGAGCTCCAATTAACGAATTTCATTGTTCACAAAACAATTTTGAAATTTCATTTTTAAAGTTTTCAACAATAATCCGAAATATTTAACTCTAATAAAACAATACGAATCATGTGACAACACTTTAGTTTCAAAATAATACAAAAAAATAGATAACCACAAATGTTTTTCTTCACTATATCCTGAAACGTAGCAGCTCCTTTTTAAAAATATCTTATGGAGTATTAGAGATGTTTCGTTCTTTACCATAATGAAAGATAATATTTTTGATATATTTCAATGTAAAACACAAAACCAGTAAAAAATTAAGCTGTCCTCTTCTTGCACTGATATCTTCAATTTCAACACCATTTTCAACAAATACATGACAGAAACATTGATTTATGAATTATGATCAATTATCTTATAGCACAACAATTAAGAAATATTGACTTAAGTGTAAGTATCAATTTTAGCGAAACCGTCACAAAGTCACATAGCATGACAATTTTATTTCTCAACAAAAATCTTGTACAAAGATAACACTACGCTCTTCAGTACCTATACTTTCCATCCGTCTACGCCAAAAGATTGCCTATTAAACCCAGAAACCTACTTATTAAGTAGTGAAAGAAAGTTTCGGAAAATTTTACGGTTGCTTTAGAAATACAGGAGCTTTGTTAGCGCAGAGTGAAGTTTAGGAAACTTCTCAATGGGTGACGCAGTGGGGGTTCAGCAGAGAGAGTACGAAGCTTAACGACTTTGCACCCTGCTATTGCAGAGAAGTAAAACCTACAGGAATTTCCCCCTCCAGCCAAGTCAAGCGCATTCGAATTTTCAATGACGCGCGCGTTCGTAAAACTACACTGGGAGAAATCTTGATCACAGAGAGTATAGCAGATTGGGCAAGAGAGTAGTTGTCTCTCTTCTAAGACTTCACTCAAAAATACATTTGTCTTTTTGAAGCAAGAAAACTTTGATGATAGTCGTAAGAAAAATGATGCAGGGTTTTTTTTTTCTTTTGTTCTTTTTACCAATCAAATTTGCTGATTGATTTCATTTTGCCGAAATTTGACGTTTCTTATTCGATTGATAGACAGCAAATCAGATGATGCATTGACCCTAGGTCCTTAAACACGGTAAGTATGTATTATCATGAGGGAATGAATGATGATTCTTTAAGTCATCGAAACGAATTCATTTAGAGTGTTTTTCATTTTCATTTTAACTGCATTTAAATGAGAATAGGTTTGTTTTTCAATATTACAATTTTTAACAGCATTTTATCAATTGCTGGAAAAGAAATTTGAAGCAACAGGAAGATCTTCTCTCCCTGCTCTAAGTGCAGCTCTTCTCAGGCTAACCCTTCATATATTTTACACTGTCTAAGAGTTCATAGAGATCCTGTTCTCAAGAACTAATTTACTTCTTCCATCTCTCTTTAATTATGGGTTCCTGGACTTGTTGTGTTGACACTGTTAACAACAGTAAGGGATTCAAACAACAACAGCATGTTTTTTTTTTTTTTTTTTGGTTAAAATCCCGCACGTTTCTTACTGCTTAGATAGCTTATTTTTTGATGATTGCTTCACATGTATCATCTAAAACTTTTAATTTTTAAAACATTATGATTTGTTTAAAATTATGCGTGAAATATTTAGTAAAAATTTTAAAAAATGTGAAGGGATAGACTGAAATTTGCGCAAAACTTTCGGAAACACGGAGTGATAATTACAGAGCACAGAAATTTGAAAAAGAAAAAAACAAAACGAACAATGTTTCAAAATCCGGATGCGCAACCTTTAATTTTTCAGAAACAAATTCAATGCTTCTTTTTTTTTCTTTTTGGTGACTTCACTTTTCATCATAATTTGCTGATGCGACCATACACATCAAAATACATACTAAGAATTAGTACAGAAAAATAGAGGCTGATTCTCCATGAAAGAATTTTTTACAGCAACCACATTTGAAAATTTTAAGAAGAAATAATACACGAAGGTGAATATCCGAAAGTAATTTTTAAAGTCATCCTATTTTTGCTAAACAGTAGCCTACTCCACATGAAAAATCCCAAAGCATAAAACGTTTCGCATTACAGCTACTCTACTTGCTATTTTAATACTTTCCAGTAATTCGAAGACCAAAGCAAAAAAAAAAAAAAAAAAGGAAAGTAATCACCCGAAATAAAGTAATTAATAACTTTTCGTACAGTAAGGATGTTATTTATCTTTGAAACCCCGACAATTTTACTTACTGAGTAGAAAGTAAAGCAATCACCTACTCTGCAGAAAATAAACAAATTAATTTGAAATTCAAGATTTGTCTTTATGTGCAAAGCATAAGAAAATATTATACTATACAAAAACTGCGGAAGTTATTTACTTTTATAGAGCTGAAAATTTTAGTTAACATGCAGAAAATGAAGAGATTACTTTCTCTAGAGAAAGTAAGAAAATTAATTACTGTTAGGAACTTGCAGAAAAAGGGAAAAAAAAATTTATAATAAAAAAATCATTTCCTTCACAAAAAAAAAATGAGGACAATGTTAACCTTTCAAAAAATAGGGGTGTTAATTACTGCTCAGAAATTAAGGATACAATTTACTGAACATAAAATGCCAAAATTATATAATAAAAAAATATAGGAAATCGTTCACTGGTTAAATTTTAATGTATAATGCTTCAGCAAAGCTATCAAAAATAATTTTTTGTAAAGTATATAATTTTATTTATTTATTAGTTTATATATTGCACATACACTCTAGCTTTCCGATACTTACGTACCATTCCGCAAATGATCAATCATAAAAGAAAAAATACACAGTTAAAATGTAGAAGTTTGATTCCGAGATTCTGGGGCACTAATGGGTCAACTCGGCAAATTGCTGAGGAAAGTGACTTTCAGCATTTCATTTTGTTGAAAATCAATCGTCAATCAATATTTGATGGGGGAAGACTAAAAGTCTTCAAATAGATAAAAATTGATTTGACAAATGACAGAGTAAACTAATGTTGTTAACAAATTGACCTGGACATGTAGCAGTCGGATCACTTGTAGACTTAGTTAATGATTATTCAGACTAAATTCAGTTACACATTATTGCATCTCAACAAAAATATGCTAAAAATTTAAATTCAAAAGTTAGGATTGGTGTTTTCCAGCAACCAGTTGTGGTGTTCAGTGATGAAGACAAATGACAAATAAACGTTTCAGGCAAAGATTTTAGTGAACCACTAATATGCAGCTTAATTAACTTGATTTTTGGTGACATTCATCAAATAAACGTACGAGAAGAGAAACAGGTTTCGAAATGGAAAATATTAATTGTCAAAAACAGAAGTTTGACCAAGATTCTCTGCAGAGGAAATGCTGCATTAAGAACACAATGTTTTTTCTTCTAAGTATAACAGCGATGAAAGCAAGTTTGTTTCAGGGAAAGACTTCGGCAAGCCACAAATATTTAGCAGAATCAAATTCAACGATATGCATTAGTAAAATGTAAGATAAGATAACTTGGATTCTGAATGGAAAATATTAAGTCTTGGGTAAAAGGCTTTCTTTTGAAGAAATTTTTTATCCTTTACAGCACAACGTATTTACTTTAAAAGTTAAATGTCTTGAAAAAATAAAATAACTTTTACTCTTTTATACCAGGGTGAGTCATAAGTTTTTCAATATTTGACATGTGTGAATCTTCACAATGTACTGTTAACTTGCAAGAATGTCAGTGAATTGAGCAAGAAAACCAATAAAAAAGCCAGTATTTAGGCTTTCTTAAGCAATATTATTGAGTTCTGATACGGGGTATATGTAACAGGAGTATTGAAAATGGCTAGCCAAACTAAGTCAATTGGAGAACTTTTGCTTTATAAATTCGAGTAAGGCCAAATGCAACTTGGACTGCACGAAACATGTGCTATGCTTAAATGTGAAGGCTCGGGTGACTACATCACTGCAACAAGTTGGCTAATATAACTTAAAATTATACTGGTAATGATTACCATCATAAGATCATAATAAAATGTTTCTGCCGTAGTATCGAAGAAATGGCTGAAAGATGGCTTAAAACGAAAAAACAGGATGGCCTGTACTTCGAATGCTTTCTAAACTTACATTACTATTGAGTTCTGATGCGATTATTATTTACGATTACTTGTTATTTTATTTATTTTGATTACTTATTTCGATTACTTATTTCTTTAGTAATTCATTACTTAGTTTAATGTATTACTTACGAAATAAGTAAGTAATCTATTGCAAAACTTATGACTCAACCTAGAGTTTAATACCCTGTTATTTCACTATTTAATAAACACAATGATCCTTACTGTTCTAATAATTTGCTTTCAATATAACGACTTCAATAATGTAAGTATTCAATTTAAGAAGCAATTCATTAAACAAATTGATTTTCAAGGGTAAAAGTTCCTCTTCTTTAATCCGGACAGCAGGCATCAAACTTCATCATGCGTCTTTTTCATCACGTGTAAAAGAAATATCGTCTCTCGCAAGCGATATTTTTCTCGGAATTGGCGGGCTTGTCACGAGTCATATACGGTAGAAAACCACAACGCTGATCACTGCCAGTTCGTTGCTACGCAACGCGACATTAATCATAATAACCCTCCTTTTGGTTTGAAGGCAGAGGAAAAGAGCATCAGTTTTGCTCAACGCTAACTCAACTTGTTGTGCGTGGCTTAGAGCTAGAGCTCGACGGATCAAGGCATAACTAATAAATTCGAAACGCGATTTGTGGATTTTTCTTACTTTTGCGCCATTCTCTGATATTTTGCCAGGCACAAAGCCATTGTTAGATTGCTTACTCTATTTTTTTTCTTCTTTTGAGTAATTTAATTTCGCGTTAATCCAATGTTTTCCGACGACTTTCTGTTTCTGACACGCAATGAAAACAATAAAACGAAATGTGTCGAGAGGTTTATTTTCTCTCTGTCATTCCCCCCCCCCTCCCCCGAAATGTTCAAAATCACATTGATTCTTTTTAAGTACTACATTTTATTCATTCATTTTATTGTACCATCTTACAAGGTTTATTTTTTCCTTTTTATAATTCTCAATTTATCATGAAAGAACTTTTCTTGATTTCATCATCAATCAGCTTCTTTCTCTTTTATCAATGTCAATTTTGTCACCAATCCGTTCATTTTCCGTACTATTCTTTCACTTGAATTCTGAATAATGCTTGCAGTTAGAGGCTCTAGTTTTGTCGTATTAAATCAGAACATTATTTTTCAAGAACTCTCGTATTATAATTAATGAACTTCTTTTGTTTCTGATCATATTGAGACATTTTAAAAGCCGCTAAACTATAATAAATATGCTAATTCTAAAAACTAGGAGGAAGAAAAGTTAATTTTTTTTTCCCAAACACTTTCTCTAAATAAATTTCTCAACTTTCCATGCCGTGTTCGAATTACTAAATTATTTTTAAGACGCATACGACATAAAACTTGCTCAGTCTATTACATATTTTTAAAATCATTTGTTATCGGTTCATTACGTTTTTCTTTATTTTGGAAATTAGTTCGTTTCCAGAAAAAAAAAGAAAACGTTGAAGTTTGTCACTTTAGTTGAAGATTATAAAGATATGAAATTTTCAAGCTGAGAATAATTAGGAGAAATTTCAAGGAGGTACATAATTTAATTAGATTGCTATGCGATTTTACTACACAAAAACTTCAAAGGAAAATTTGAAATTACATTTTTTTAAAGCCACATTAAAAGATATACTGCTGCTGATTAATCGAAATTTCTAAAGAGGAAAATCTGTGCAGTCAAAATATCATTCCTACTTCGCGTTGAAAGTAAAAATTCAGTCACGGTTCTTTAAAGTTCTTGCATAGCTAGGGCCAACGAGGCCATGTCAGCCTAGTCGGAAACTAGGGATCCGATCATTGTGAGCGCCAGGCTCGGAATCGGAGTAGTATATGTTTCGCAAATTTTAAGGGGGGGGGGGAGAACGGTGACCAAACTGACAAAAGAATCGGTGACCCTGCGCATAACTAAAATCTATTTTGTGAAAAATACAATACAAAATATAGCATTTGGAATAACTTTGAGCAGCAAATTTCTGTAACTGACCCACTCATATTTTAAAATTATTTGTATTTCTTCGGTATAAAACAAAAGAAAAACTCCTAAACTGATGTATAGTTATTCTAAACCGATGTACAGCATTCAAAATTACTTTGAGCATTAATTTCTTCTGCAGTTGCCCTCCCGTACTTCAAAAAATTTCTTGTATTTTATTGGTATAAAGCGTAAGAAGCACTTCTAAGCTGATGTATAGTTATCAAAATATTTAAAAAATACTTACTAAATCCATTTAAGATAGATTATTTGTTAGTGTTTAGAAATCCTATCATTTAGAGTAACCAGTCAGAGATGCAAAAAAATTTTTTAAATAAAAGTAGAGCTTGAATGCAGCAAAGAAAATTTCTAAATGTTAAAAATCTCCCGCTTTATGCTCAATAACATCCCCAGAGTTCTACCATTTATAATATTGCATTGAATATTGCAGGAAGATCACTTTGAAAAACTTCAAAAATAGCTCCCAAAGAGTAACTTCAGGATTATTGAACGATGCAATGAGCTGCGTACAAGATTACCAACTTTCTTTTTTTACAATAGAGAATAGAAAACTTATTTCACATAACCGAGTACAAGCCTTCCGGCTTCAATAGTAAAATATACAAAAAAATTTGATGTGGCGCAAAGTTAACCAGAATGGCTGAAAGTTATCCAGAGTGACTGTACTTGACTGAAGAAAAAACCTTACCGGTAAGAAATGCCACTTTTTTTCCCATTTGTGTCATTCATATTTGTGAAGATAATCTGCGAAATACTTGAAATATAAGCACAACATATTTATCCAATCCAATAACGAATTGTATATAAGCCTGCTTGGGAAAATTAAAATTATCCGTTTGAGTATGTATGATATAGAAGTATATTTGAGTATGTATGAACTGATTGGAACACAATTCATTATGCGACAGCGCCATTCGAGTCAAATACTCCCATTGTCAGCGTATTCAGAATAGATATGTCATGCAACATATAATCAAATGCACAGTTGTTTAATATTATTCATTCGTTTTTAGATTAAATTTGTTTCAGTACAGTAATATTGCAGCAGAAGACAATGTATGGACATCTTTTGAACAATTTTAAAGGATTAATAAAGAGAAACTCAATCACCAGAATTTCGAATGCAAGAACAAAAACAGAAAACAACATTAGTAAAAGTTAATGAATCGCCTTCTAAAAAATTGCAGTAAACATATACCATACATTAAAGAATCTATGCAACTAGCAATTTGCAGGACAAGAAAACTTCTCTGAAACAAAGCCTCGTTGGACTAACCAATCATAATCAGCTTTGCAAAAAAAAAAATAATATCAGTTCTGATGGTCACAACAGAGTAGAGATGTTGGCTACGAAGCAGTCTTTAATTAATATGAGGGTAAGCATATAAAAAATTAATAATGCGAAATACTAGACTGAAAAAAGAGAATTATTTTGCAGCTCTTCAATTATTACTCGAATCGCGTACATAACTATTGTTACACTGCTATCTGTAATAAAGGCTACATATGCGTGGACGCAAATGAACTTTTAGCTTGTCACACACTATAATTTTCCTTTTACTGATGAAACAAAGCAGAAAACTTCCTCGAAATAATCTAACCTGATACTCCAAATCGGGCAGATAATAAAACTTTTATATATATATATTTTTTATTTTCCGCACACGAACGGGACGCAAAACTCGTGCAAAGAACAGCAGAGTGTTTAATATCCAGTTAATTAAAGGGAAGTCAGGCTATGTGGAATAAATAACAATGTTCTAGTTGGCATGTCGGACCTCCCAAATATCAATTTGTCAACCGCACCATCTTTCTTAATGGAATGATGTCCAAATTACCGTTGCCAGAGAAATCTTTACAGATGGAGAATTTGACGTTGGGCTATCATAATTAGAATCTTGTCCCTTTCCTCGACTCCGCACTTACGAAACTTCATCTATAAGAACTCTTGGAAAGAAAAGCGAAAAAATCTGATCAGGCGTTCTTCTCCCCCCCTCCCCCTTTATGACGAAAGCTAAGCCAGCAACGATTCATTTGACGGGCATCCGTTTGGCAGCTCATCTCGCACTTTTTTTTCTCTCTCTAGAATTTCCATCAGTTTCGGGGACTATATCTGAAATAATATTGTTCTTTTAAGAGTTTCATTTCTTTAATAAAAAATGTAAGTGCAGAGTTTTTGATACAAGATCATTTATGTCATGAAATTGATATTATTTAAGATAACAAAGAAAAAAAAGTTTCAAATTGAAATGAGTTTTTCTTTTTCATTACAAAAGTAATTCGAAATTCACATGAAAAAAAAAAATGGCACAAGCTTTCATGCTGCCAAAAATAATAACCTTTCTTTTTTAACACACATCTTCATTTCGAGTTACAAATGAGTCGTTTATTTTGAAAGTGGGGCAAGTTCATTTTTTGTTATTGCGAAATAGGCACTTCAATAATCAGGTTTATTAATAGAGAGCTAAAACTTCCATCTCCCAAAAATTAGGATTTTGATCCTTTTTCTCTTTTTGTTGGTTCTAAATTTTAGAAATAGTCAAACAGATCAGATTCACTTCTATCTACACACGCCATAAATTTCATTTTCCTTCCTTTTAAAAATGGACTTGCCTCACTTCAAAATAAACGACTCAAATATAGGATACGCAGCAAACTCATTTCTGTTCAAGACGGTTCTTTTTTTTTTCTTTTGTATGTAAACTATAGGCTATGCAGCAAGCATCTTCGCACAGAGACACCTCAATTGCCCCGTATTTCCTAGTTCTTAATTGTTAAACAAACTGCAAGAAATTAACCTTAGTATAGGGAACGATTTTATTTTATCCGCTATAAATGTGGGATATGCAACAAGCCTAGATGAGAAGCACGGTTAATCAACCATTTCCTATCTGTAGGGGCAAATTAAGAAATGATGAAAAGAAAAAGGGGAAAGAACCTAGTTTTTAAAAATGAAAGCTTTTATCAATAAGATAATAATGTGGTTGAAGAGCAATTGTTGGAACAAAACACCACAACGAAAAGTTCCGAAAATGAGCTATCATATCCAAGTTTTGATCCTCCTCTTAAGTTGTCCACACCTTGAAAAATGAAGCAATGATATTCTAAGATCGACGATTGGTTATGTACCAGACATAGTACCTATTCTATTAGTTCATACCAAAAAGAGCTTGAAAGGGAAGGAATCTTGAAATACTGATGTATCTGTCAAAAACGGATTCTTCCCAGAAATCTTAGTTCCTTTTTAATAGGGTATCTACGTTTTACACGAATGAATTTATTTCCCTCTGTTCATTTCACTGTGCTGCAAATATTCGTAGTTCATTTAACTGATAGAAGAAAGAATAAATTACTATTATTCTTAAGTTACAGTTTAATTTTGCCCTTATTTTAATTTCAATTCCATTTAAAACCAATACGCTAAATCCTTTAGAACTGTAAACCCTTCAGTTTTGTCACTAAATTATTTATCAAATGGCTCAAACAATGTACGAAAACTTGAAAGTCACTGAGGCTGAGTGAAGAATATTGTCTTTCGGCGATTGTTTAGAGAGATATCGTCAGATATTATCGACAATCAAGAAAAATTCTAATTTTTAAATTTTACTATTACTATTTTATACTATTACTATTTTTATATTACTATTACTATTTTATACAATTACTATTTTTATATTACTATTACTATTTTATACAATTACTATTTTTATATTACTATTACTATTTTTGATTAATATTTTAGTTTTGTCACTAAATTATTAATCAACTGGCTCACGAGGTACGAAAACTTCAAAGTCACTGAGGCTGAATGAAGAATATTGTCTTTCGGCGATTGTTTAAACAGATATCGTCAGATATTATCGACAATCAAGAAAAATTCCAACTTTTAATTTTTAAATCCTCCCTCTACTTACAGAATTATACGACTCGCGTCGAACAACAATCCAGATTATAACGCATCACGCGACCAGCAGCACCCCGTATAAATGCAACTTATACATATAAGTAGCTAGGGTTCTTGGAGCTACGAGTACCTCAGGCAAGGTCAGCTGGGCTCGGTGAGTGAACAAGTGAGGCTCATTTTTCTTCATGTATTACTTATTTTCTTTATGGCCTCTACTACTCAGTTTTCGCCTTAGGGGGGCGAAGAGCTCCCGATTAGAACATTCTAAGAATCGATTTCAGGAGGTGCCATTAGAAGCGATTTCACATCGATTTTCCAGAATAATATCATCATCACTATGTTCCCCGAGTTCCAATCTTGCAGTCGATTTTGCAACGAACGCCACCCCCTACTAAGTGGGGGGGGGGATCTTCCAGACAAAAGAATATCTTGAAAAAGATGAAAATTTAGTTTGTCAGACAGATTTCTTTGTCTTGGAAGCTTCATCTTACACGGAAAGATCCGACAGAAAAATCGATTTCCGTGAAGTTGTTTTTTCGAAATCTTTAGGACGCTGCAAGAAAAATCATACATTCAATTCCCTCTACATGCTTCTCCTGTCAAGGAGTATCTTGGCAAGAGCTTGATTGATAAATCTTTTCGCTGATCTACTTATTTTTGCCAGCTTAGTCTCAAATTTCGTTCGCACCTGTTTACTTTCACAAAAGGTAACTTAAAAAGCAAACCGTGTTTCATTTTATAAAAGATAAGAATTGGTCTCCGAATTCTGTAATATAGTAATAAAATTGCGTTACAGAGAAGAATTTGGTAGAATTCTGAAATATTCTGTAATAAAGCTTGCTAATAATGTACTCAGTTGGTAACACTAACAAATGATACAGTTTTAAGAGATTTTTTTTTTTTTTTTTGGAGTAAAATTAAATCTTCTGCGCACTTTAAAATTGGAGTAAAACTTATTTATTTAATATATATATCGTCACCTCAGAGCAACAATAAGGTATCTAATCCCAGAAATAACACTAAGATACCTTACTGTTGCTCTGAGGCGACGATATTCACTTTCTTTATTTAGTTTAATTAATTTATTTATTTATTAGGGTATTCAGATGAATAACTTTGTGACACAACAATACCCCCCCCCCCCAGAAAAACAGCAAGCTCCCCCTCAGCTGAGCCACCTTAGTTTGTCTTTCTTTTAAAAAAGGAAACCCAGTTGCTGATTTTTTTTAGCTGATCGTTTTACTTAACTATTTAACATAATATCAAGATAACAAGAATTTCAACAAAATCACGTATTTTTCATGTATTTTTTTTTTTCTATTTCTTTAAATTTTATCCATTCATCTCTTTATGACAATTCTACATTTATTAATTTATTTGTTTTTAATTGATTTATTTGGTCCATAGACTGTCTTTGGATATAATTCAAGTAAAAGTGGAAATGAGAACCACTTTTGACGCATTGAAAAGCTACACACTTTCAAGTAAATAATTTTTAACAAAATAAAAAATAACAATGAAAAGTAAAAGCAAATATATTTATTTTAAACTGCTCTACCCCAGGTCATAAAAATGATTTTAAGTCAGAAACTATAACACAGAATGTAAAATTTCATAACACATTTTCAAAATCAGTTTCTACCCATTAATTATCAATCGTTCTGTTTCTTTTATTTGTTTATGAATTTCTTATTTTTTAAAGATTAATGGGCGATTCTCGAAATAATATCCCGTGCGTAACGCTAAGTTTTTTATTTTATTCAAGTAACTCTTGATTAAATATGGGATTAACTGTTATGCTTTGAAAGTATATTTAAGCATGTATTATTCCCCAACAGCATTATTTTTTGAAGGCTTTGGTTAGCTGGAAAAAATAAAAAACTTAGCGTTACTCACGGGACATTTTTTCGAGAACCACACTATTCCTGTTTTTCAGAAGCTGATATTCATTTCTTAATTTGAAATCCAGCTTTGAAGGCAAGTAACAACAATATAACCATATAACTTCAATTAATTTTCTAACCAGAATGAACGTATTTACGGAATTCCGTAAAAATATTTTTTAATGGAAAAATAAGCATTTTTTTTCTGAATTTAAGAAGTTAAATGGTTGGAATTTTTAACAACAAAAGAACAGGAGAAAAAAAATGATAGAAAGGAAGCAAACATAAAATAATCTCCTTTTTTTTTCTTTAAAATCGAAATCGGCATTTTTCTCCCTCAAGGCAGAAGGGGATTTTTATTTTCCCCACACAACACTGCGGGCAAAGTGATTAAGCTACTGAGGGGAGAGGGGAAAAGTGCAGCACCACTAATAAATAAGAAAAATGACTGAACGTGAGGCCTTTTACCTTTTAAGACGACTTTCTTTAACCTCAGTGCCCCAAGCTTAACGAAATAGAAAAAGCATTCATAGAAAAAATCTAATGCTGGAAGCTTAAAATTTGTTAAAATAATTTACTGCACATTGAAAATACCCTCATCAATTCTAGTTCCTGAAATTAATTCACAGATATCTAGGGCACAAGTTATTTTTTGGACACGAAAAAATAATTGCGATATACTGCTATATATATATATATATATATATATATATATATATATATATATATATATATATATATGATAATGCTAAGTTTAATCAACAGATGAACTATGTATGTGTAAAATAGACTAATATTCACTATGGATCTTAAATTCAAATAGTTTTTGTATTCTAAAAAATAATTGCAGTATACTGTGATGATTTTTTTTTTTTTTTTTTGATGTGATAAAGTTAAAATCAATCAACAGATGTACTATGTACATGTAACATACACTAATATTCACAGCGAATCCTAAGTTCAAATATTTTTTTTTTGGATTCCAAGAAATAATTGCGATATTCTCTGATAATTTTCGTATATGTGATAATATTTAGTTTAGCAGATAAACTACGCATATTTAGAACACACTAATATTTACTAAGAATCCAAAGATCATATGCCTGAATATTCGAAAAGCGTCGATCTAGATTTCTCAGTTAAACATTTAAGAGAGAGGGAACAGAACTAGAAAGAAATCATACTTCTTCTAAATAATCATGTTTTTAGAGTGAAGACTAAAAATAGATGCTCAAAGTGCCGTTTTACGAAATTGTTTTCGATGGTGTTAGCCTGAATCTTTCAGGTCGAGATGATTTAAAAGAACGTTTACATTTGGTGGCGTTCTAGCGAGTTTTGATGAATCAGTGTTCGGCAACCATCACTGATGTTGTTTTTCACCGAATTTTTTACGTACAGTAAGTTTTTGAATGTTGTTCCGGAAATGTGCCAGTTCCCTAGATCAAACGAAATGTCAAAAATTACAACTATTTCTTCCAGGAGGTGTCTACCACGAGTGCAAAAGCTCTCACAATTGGAATAAATTCCGTCTTTATGGATATGACTGAGATAAAGATTGAAAAAAGGCGGAAAACTTTCTTATGAGAAAAAGAAATTTAAGGACAGGACTCCCAATCCTCCCTCAAAATACATCAAAATTGCTATGCATTTTAAAATGTGACGTAATTTACTTATATTCACATTTCATTTAATGGTGGAGAACCTTGGGACATGGTACACCTCGAAAGAGCTTAACTTTTTGCCCTAAATTTTAGATTAACTCTAAGCTCATGCAGAAATAGATATATGGCAGCACGATTTAAATTTCAGACAAATTTTAATTCTATTGATGAAACATTTAAGAATTTGATAAGATTTTTATTTTGCAATCATGCTTAGCAATTTACATGCAAACGTTTGATAAGCTGTATAAAATTGATGTTATGTTGCGAAGTCATATTTTTTCAAAATATTTTGAAATTATACTTCGTTTAGAGCTATAAGAGGGTAATTTGTATATGTATTTTTTTTTTTAACGTATCTTAGCTTTGCGTGGTACAAAATTTAAGTGCAGACATTTTCGATCATTATTTGAATCTGGGCTGTACACGCAGTTTGCGAGGTTCCTAACCACTACATAATGAGCACCAATTAACAGTCTTACTTTTTTTAAAAATTAGAAGCAATATAATTTCAATTACTGTATTCTCAAAAAAAAAAGTTAAACAACTCTAGAAAAATTTACATTTTAATTTTAACACAGGGCAAAAATTAAAAAGAACTAACGTCATGGTGTCGTAAATTGTTTGCATATCGAAATGGCACTCTAAACTTATCCAAAACTTTATTTTTAAAAGTGTGAATTTAAAATGCATAACGTCTAACACGAGTACATGAACACATGCAATTTTTATTTCTTTCTTCAATAATTATATAAATGCTGTTTTTTTTTTCGCTTCAACTTTTTGAAACATGAAAATGTTCTAAGACAGTGCGCTACTATGCTTATTACTATAATATATTTTCTGAAAATTTATGGATGCTTTTTTTTTTTTTTTTTTTTTTAAATTTAGTATCTGATTTTAATCTGCTGCTGAAAAAGTTCAATTCCCTTGTTAATTTTTTCTTACTCATTATTGGAAAATCCGATGCAAAAATAAAACTAATCAACAAAAATATTAAAATATACGATGCCTTCAGCATTCATGCTCAAATTAATCTTTAACGTGATTTTGCACTAGCGCTACTGAGCCTCACCGTGTTCAGAGACCCGCAAAGAAAATTAAACATGAAACGGAAAGATGAAACTCCTAATCTTCCTCCCAAGTAACATTCGTTTTCAGGAGACAGCTAGCTGGAAGAAATAAATTTTCGTCGCGGCGAAAAAAAAAATAAATCGCTCCTTTTTGCGTAAATGCATAATAAGAATTCTAAGCATGTTCGCCAAGAAAAAGAGAACTTTCTGTAACTTTTGAAGCGGAGACATTGTTACTCCAGCATCTGAAACCAGAGTAGATTTTTTTTTACGTAGTGTATAAATTTATTCTGTAAGTTGAAGTAAAATTTTGTTTCATGCAGCGTAAAACCACTCAGTAACTTAACACCGGATTTAAATTTAGCCCTTTTAGTCTGGGGAATTTTAAAGATTACCAAAAGTGAATATTGAATAAATGATATCATGAAACTGTTACAATGTTGCATTATATATGACTTCATACGGGAATAAATGCCACAAATAAGATGTCGTTAACCGTTTATTCTATGCATGTGAGGATGATCTAAAAATGCTAATTTTTAAAAGAACAATAACTTTGTTTTCGCGTAGTTTGAAAACAGGGGAAACTAGGAAGGTTTGACCCATAGGGAGACTTGACCCACGATGATTTTTTTTCCATGAAAAGGATATTTAAGGGAAATGCTACTCATATTATTGGTTGACCAGTCACACAACAGTATTTTGTAAGAACAAGCCATTTCAGAATTGTCAGTGGTTTTCAAGAATTTCCATGAAAAGGATATTTAGGGGAAAATCTACTCATATTATTGGTTGAACAGTCACACAACAGTATTTTGCAAGGAGAAGCCATTTCAGAATTGTCAGTGGTTTTCAAGAAATTCAGTGTTAAATGATACTGCATCTTAAAAGTAAAGTTTGAAGATTTTGAAAGTATGCATGTGTGATTTAGTCATTTTTCAATAGCTATCTATTGATATACAGTAGTTTTATATACCTTTAATCTAAGTTGCTAAAAATTTAAGGTAAACGAAAGAAAGTTAACTAGAGAGCTTTGACCCAAGCTAAGTAGGGAGACTTGACCCAAAGATTAATTTGATATTTTTTGTTTAATTTGCTGTTTTTTTTTTTTTTTTCAATTACCTTTTATTTTTAAATAGATAAAGTATCGTCATTTGTGCTGGATGATTTGATTTTATTCATGCAATGACTCTAATATTGTGAATATGAAGGCCTGATTTTTTTTTCTTTTAATGAATAACTATAATATATAATAATTTGGTCTAAAAATTGTTTTCATTTGACAAATAACTAAAATACTAATAATCTTTGAGCCCAATGAGTTGTTACTTAGTAAAATAACTGTAATTTTACATAGGTATGATCTGATAAAGTTTTGAATTCGACTTCTGTCTCCTGCTGATATGGAGTAAGATAAATAATAATAAAAAAATATATACGTAGCACTTCACCTAAAGAGTGAAAAATTTGTATATTCGCTTTAAGTATCACTTATTAAAACAAAAAAACACCATCAAACCTGTGTTTTTGATTTCAATATCTATGAATCTTCCTGCTGATATGGAGTAAGATTAATTTAAGAAATATATATATATATATATATATATATATATATATATATATATATATATATATATATATATATATATATATATATATATATATATATATATATATATGTAACACTTCACCCCTAAAGAGTGAACATTTTGCATATTTACTTCAACTATCATTTATTTAAACGAAAAACACCATCAAACCTGCGTTTTTGATTTCAATATCTATTATTCTTCTTATATTCAGGAGGGGGGTCATGTCTCCCTAGCTCTAGGGACACTTGACCCATTTGCAGACTTGATGAATATAATTTTTTTGTACCATTTCTACATGGAATTATGCTATTATTTTGAGCCATAATTATGTGCAAAATGGCAAATTATTTATTTATATTTTTTATTTCGTTCTAACTATTCCACGAAAAAAATGGGAAATGAAAAAACAAAAATTGGGTCGAGTCTCCCTAGTTTCTCCTAAACCTTTTTAGATCATCGATACATTTATTTCCATATAATGAAATAGAATGTTTGGTTTGTATGAGTTACAGCGCGCTTCTAGGGATAACTGTAGGAACTAGAAACATGAAATCTGGCATAAAAATGTAGATTCTGCCTCGCAGCAAGATTTTTGATAAATTAGAAAAAAATTATTTCATGTTTTATGTGTTTTTCAGCACATAATTGTGTTTTTCAGCACAGCATTTTTTTTTTATTCAATAGAGCCTGTACAAATTAATGTGTTTATGTATTGACAGCAGCGAAACTCAATTTTACTGCCTCCTAATTGTTAAAAGTCTAACAATGAAATTTTCCTCTAAAGATCTGTTCAAGGTAAAAATAAAAATACATTGTTATGAATTATGCAATGTATCTATCGGTGGGTCTATGTTAAAACAGCCAACAATTTTCACTTATTTCTTAATCGTTGTGAGTTTGGAATAAGTTTGGAAGCTTATGAGTTTGTGGTGCGTTTCCCATGAAGACAGAAAGATGAGATTTGGGAAAGAGAGGTGTAGATTCTTCATAGATCGATATAGATTGATGAACATAGAGACGTTTTCGATGAACACGATGAGGGATTAGTTTTATTTTATGGGTTAAATGGATAGATTTATAGAGATACATATCGTCGCTTCAGAGCACCAGTAAGATATCTAAACGCAGAGATAACAGATATCCTACTGTTGCTTTGAAGCAACGATCAGCTAAATTTATTTAAGCAGCCGCAAAAAGGCGGCGTTCTTGTCGTTAGTAGCTGAATGTGATCAAGAGCGGCATAATCAAAAAAGTGATCTAATCCGCTGAAGGCAGCTAGTAATGAAATAAATGCTTTCGTGTTTGATTGTGGGGTGCGTTTTGAGAAAACTGAAAGGCCTAGATACATGAAATTTCATATATTATATAGTTTCTGCCGACGGTGCGAATCTCGGAACCCTATTTTGAAAATTAGAAAAAACTTGCTCAATGTCTTGTGTTCTTTTTAGCACAGGACCAACAAGACTCTGAACTAATAATTGCGTTTTTTTTTTTTATTTTAGTGTATTGCTGTAAACAGCGAAACTCAATTTTAATAGTCTTCTAATTGTTAAGAATCTGTAACAATGTAATTTTCTCCGGGAATTCACTGGCTGGTAAATTATCAATGTTTAAAGTTTCAAATGGATGAATACACGCCTAAAGCATTTAACTTTAACTTGTGACAGTATTTTTGACATTAGTCGGAGAGATTTTCCGCGAGAATACCTATCGTTTAACTGATCTTTAATCGACAGTAATCTGACTTCTGCCAATCATTAAAATCACCACCACTTAGGTGACACTTGCTCCCTTGTAAACCCGAAACACATATGCGTAATTTAATTTGCATGTTTGAATAACGTCACTATTACTATGTTCGTCAAACTAACTAGTTTAACAAAGTTCAATGGTTGACATGTCGTATGATTTTGGACAACTTTCATAATGCTAGGTAGATACTGTTTGAAACATACAAAATAAGTTGACATCGTTGGATTTTGCTGTATTTATAAATGGCTACATAAACTAATTGGACTAACAATAACAGATTTTTTTCATAAAATGCAGCAGGCCGTTTAAACCATGAAAGCAACATGCATATTTGTTACGTTAAATGTATTGTTGTTGTACATATTTGTTACGTTATTAAACACCGTTTTAAGGTACTGTAGCTATGAGTTTTCTATACTGCTTATCAAACATAAAATTATCTGGCAAAACCTAGCTTACAAAAAAAAAAAAAAAACATGTTTACATTATTCTGGACTTAATTGTTTACTTAGCTAAGAGGGAGGGAGATAAATCAATGACTAACTTAAAGTGGTGCTTGTACTAAACACCAGGGGTATTAAACTAACACGTCCCATAAGAAAATAATTTAAGGAATAGTTAACGTGTAATATATTAGTTAAATAAATACGCACACTAAATAATGCTGGAAATAGTGAATGAATTTTCTTTTAAAAACGAATTTGATTGATTCATTTTGATAATTTTCAACAAAATTTAAACTAATGACCTACTGAAAGCTGACTAAAAACACGAAATGTTATTTTTTATTTATTCAATCTCCAGAGCAATCATAAATTCTTGCTCACATGGAACATTTATTTTTCTTTTTTTTAACGAAAAATCTCATTGTCAACCTGAGATTCTTATTTTCTTAGAAATCCTGGTGAGCTACAAAAGTCTGGAATAAAAATTGGTTCAAACGTTGTATACTTTCTGACCAAACTTTTTACTTTCTGACCAAAGCATCAGCTCTATTTCTTACAGATGATGGGAAAAATTATTACATCGAAATAATATTTTCGATTTAAAATTTAAAAACACAAATTCAAAACTTCAAAACCGTTTCCATTTCAAATCTTTCACTGTTTACGTCACATTACACACTTATTACACACATTAGTAATTCCATGCTTCTTTTGTTTACTTAAATGTTTTTACCATAGTTGTTTCTGGTAGTTTGAATAAAAAAGTATCGGTAGGGCTTCCTAAATAACAGGCCTTAAAACAGATTTAATCAATTATCCTATTTAGTGAATAATGATTAAATGCCTCAAAAACTAGGACTAGCATGAATGACTAAACCCAACCATGCTGAGGATATCAACAAAAGTTAAGCTCCATTTCTTACAGATGACGGGGGAAAAATATTTCATCAAAATAAAATTATAGGTAAAAATAGAAACAACACAAATTCAAAAATTCAAACCAGCTTTTATTTTAAATTAAATCGTTCTGCCTTCTCTTTTTACGCACACATTAGCAATTTCATGCTTCTTGTGTTTATTAAAGTATTTTTACCGCAGTTATTTCTGGTAGTTTAAACAAAAGCTCGAAAGGGCTCTCTAAATTAACAAGTCTTAAAACAGTTTTATTCAACCATCATACTCTGCGAATAATGATACATGTCTCAAAAACCAGGACCTGCATGACTAAACTCATGTTGAGGGTATCAACAAAGTTAAAGCCGTAAAAAACGTGACGAAGAACAAGCAATTCTTACCATTGTGGGATTAGCTAGACTAGCGCATCGAAGGTTCATACCATGTTTCCCGTTTGGTAAACCTTTAATTTGGCACTTATGTAATCTATCATATTTTACTTTAGCTAACTCAGTCGTGAATACCTGAATCATTGTTTTAGAGGGGCATTGTGTGCTTAAGGATAATATCCCACACACGCTTTCAAATGCATGAAAAAAGTCTTTATAATCGAAGTGGAAATGGAGTACCAAATATTTTTGCTTCCGACATCGTGGAACAAATAATGACACATAAGAGAGAGGGAAACTATTATGTTTCAATAACTACTGATCACGATTTGAGTCAAATGGCGTATTTCTTTATTTATATCTGAGTATTTTGTTTTTTATGAACGTTCGTATTTTCATTCATGATGCGCCACTCTTTTGTTTTTATATGACAAAATCCAAATGGGAGATGAACGTTAAGCATGTGGCATGAGCTGCTATGACGCATGCCTCAGCGCAAGTGTTTTCATCACTCGGTTGAAAACAGAAGGGAAAGCGCATGAGGGGTAGACATAGCTTTCCGAGGGTAAGTAGAAAACATGGGTTGGTCTGTTCCGAACCATCCCAACGCATCCAAGCATAAACCAAGTTTACCCGTAGGGATTTTACACATCTATTAATTCAAAAAGGACCCGGGATTTCATTAGCACGCTGCATTCCCTTCCCTCCAACATCCCCAAAGCAAGCGGGAATGAAAAGTGGGGTTTTCCTGCACAAGTGAGGCTGACGGCACCATGCACATAATGAAAAGTCTTCATTCCCCTAAAGGCTCAACCACCATAAAAATAAGCTATAAACTAAACTCTCGACAGCTCCTTTTGCTATGAAAAGGTAATCTATCCTTTACCGCAGCTCCCCCTAGTTATAAAAGGCCGGGGTAGTGGTAATATTACTATATATAATTCGATCCCTTTGGCTTTCATTGAGATTACAATGCTTACCAGCTACCAACCGTAAGAGCAACAAACATCGAACTGAAAAATAGATAAAATTGTATTACAATCTCAATTCAAAGATTTTTCCCCCCTCATAAACTAATAGCTATTTCATGAGAAGAATTATGTGCTAATTTAACGATAAAAAGATGGCAAAAGCTGAAAAAATGCCATCAGCCAACTCTAACAAGCGCTCCGAGACTGGCAACAAATGAAAAAATAATAATAAATCTTTGAATAATTATTATTTACCATTATGGGAGCACTATAGATATTTAAAAATAATCTGGAAGAGCAACCAAATTACTCCTCGGAATGTTTTTTCTCTTGTTAAAAAATATTTTTTAAAAAGGTTTTCTATATATATATATATATATATATATATATATATATATATATATATATATATATATATATATTTCAAGAGTGAATTGGTGCCGCAGCTCAGTGGAACACCATTCCGGCACTGCTTTGTTGGGAAAATCAATTTCCCTTTCACATAAAATTTGTCAAGACTCAGGGTTAACTTTTGGTTTTCCGGTGCTGGAAAATATCCGAAATCCACCCCAGATACTTATGCATTATTAAACAGAGGTACAGTTGAAAACCTAAGTATAATGTTGAATCGTAAGTTTTAAAAATATTAGTTAAAGATGTTCCATTTCATTTTAAGTGAAGGATTTGTTGGATTGCTGAGCATTAAATTTTCACAATGGCAGCACATTATATCCCGCTTCCCCCTTGTGTACCCTCCATTTCTTTACAAGATTCATTCTTCATATCTTCTCCCCACACCCACCTTTTATTTATACTTACTTATTTTTTAGGATAGTCAAGCTTTTCTTTTCCTGACGAAAATGAAACGTTTTTTCAACTGCTCGGAACTCAAACAAGTAAAAGACCTCGAACAAATTTGCATGAATTTTGAAAAGAGAAGGATAATTACAACTTGTGTTACTTCTAAAGTCCTACCATACCCTTTTCACTGTCAAAATATATCATCCAATTAGAGATACGCATAGAAGCTTAAGTATGAAGTAACGTAAATGAAAGGAAGAATAGCGTAGACGGAATTCGTTTGATATAGCGCTCAGTGACGAAGTAAAAGGCTTGTTCTACCAGATAAAGCTTGAATTATTCATTGCAATATAAAGAAAAGTAGGCCCACCCTCTGTTTTAGTACTCAGTCTACCTGATTTCATTGCCCTTTTTATTTTTTATAAAACTCAAGTTAACTCTAATATGTCGTGTTGAGCATTAACCAAGTTCTTATGAGCACAGTAAGGAAGCTCTTCAATGGAGAGGAATGCTATTAAATAAGGCAAATCTTATAAGGAAAGCTGTATTTTAAACCCGACGCTTTGGTAGTAAATCAAAGTATTCATTACATTACATTTTATGTGAATTCTACAGCAGCGGGTGATATAGCACCATATAAAATCCATGTCAGACATTTTGGTTAGAACTGACAAAGTCTTGAAAGTGAAGAGCAGCGTAAAATAAAATGATTTGATTAGGTGAAAGGTTAAGCTAATAGTAAATCGGTTGTATGCCATTGCGCAATGCAACACCGTGTAAAACTCATATCAGTCTTTTTGAATCTAAATGGGTAAAAAAATGCTGTTTAAAGTATTAATGACTATGGTGAAAACTGCTGAGCAGTAGAGTGCGGAAGTGGGTGTTCAATATGACGGAATGCTCAAAAATTAATACGAATACAATATGTGTGATATTGCGCGCATGGAAAAAATGCTGGTCATTTTGGTTAAAAGTGAGTTTTAGAAAAGGTGTTCAAAATGACTGAATGTTCAAAATATCAACCCAAACCCATGATGAATTTTCAGTGTATTATGTATAACATTGCGTGACATAGCACCACATAAATACAGTATTACTCATTTTGATTCTAAATTAGTTTTGAAAATGCTTCTTAGAATAGCCTTAATTCAACATTATCTCACCATAGAGCTACAAAGCTTAGTTACTCCATACATCTATCAAAAAATTTAAATAATTTTTTAAAGATGTCTTAGTATTGAACTAGAATGAGATAAATTCCAATATCTACGGCATTGCCTGATATAGCAAAAAATTTAGAGATATAAAATTTCTGGAAATTTTAAGGCAGTGAAAAAGAAAGTTTATTCCCTTGTATTTTCTGAAAAAAGGGGAAAAATTAGCTTGAATACTGTAGTTTCTTAATCGTTAAATTTTCTGAGCAAGCATAAAGTGTTGAACATTTAAAAATACAGAAAATCCATTTGTTTTCTGTGTGAGAACACTATCCTTAAAATTAATAATTTTCTGCTTCGTAACCGCCAGTAGCTTTTCTATATCAAAGCCCAAAAAGTTATCTAACTTAGTCAAATTATCATTTAATCATTAATTTTGGATAGAATGATTTTTGTTGATTATTAAATTAATTTTCGACATGAATTTGTAAGGTTTTTTTTTTTTTGTAAATTGAAGTAGAAAGTAGCTTGGTTTTTTTTTTCCAACTTTGTTAGATGATAAATATATGTATTCATAATAGTAATGTGTATAAAAAAATACAAACACATTAAAGGAACACATATACAAAAAAAAAAAAATATTTTGCAGCTTGTATTTTCAACGTTAGTGTTTTCATGTGAGACACCTTACACAAAAAAAGTTAAAGAAAACAAGCACTGGAATGTATTATAAATTTCTGAGAACGTTATTTTGTGTCAGAAATTCAATGGTTTTGAATGGAAATAAAGTTTTAAAGAAATCGGAAAAACTTTTTTTCCCCCAAAATTTTCGAGGTTTTATGCAACCATTCCCATATTTCCATAACCATTCTAGGATTAAAAGGTGGAAATTATAAATCTTAACTATTTTGCGACAGCTGGTGATGCAGAACTGTTAAAACTGGCGCGTTCAAAATGCACTGCAAATGACTATGAATTGGTGTTGCTAAAATACAAGTGGTTAAACTATTCAGTAGCACAGGCGTGTTTAAAATACAACCGAAAGTGACATTGAACTGGTGTTGAAAAAATACAAGTGGTTAAACTAATCAGTCACACGACAAGTTGTAACAGAGATATTGCACTTTCGAAAGTAAAATATAAAATGCAAATACTGTACAATTTTTTTTGCGGGTGAGATTTTTCAATTCAAACCTCACTTTATAACCAAAATTTTGATTTCGATAGACATTTCCTCTGTTATTAACTTTGCTTTTTAAATAAATAAAGATAGGTTAGAAAACCTTTCAAATATTAATAGAAGTAAAACTCAATTTCTTTAACCCTTTAAGGCTCGATTTTTTTCTGAAAAGCTGGCAAAAAAGGATCTTTTTTTTTTTTTTTTTTTTTGAGGGAGAGAGAGAAAATTAATATATAGGTGTTTTGTGAGTTATTTTTTGCAATTTCAGCTGCGACATGTGAGCGTGGGTGGGATAATAGTTATATTCTTAAGAAAATGGTATAAAAACATAATTTAAACGATATTTATTACATTTTTTTTAGTTTCAAACTATTTAATTCAAGTTAATTTTAATTCTCATACTTATAAAACATAAGAATGGCTAAAAAAATCAATGAAAACAGATACATTACTTTTTCCACACCACAAGTAAGTGGTGTAATGATAAAGAATTCATAACAAGCTTATGGTTATTCATCAAAATACACGTCGTGGTTTACACACGAAAAATGCTGACAAATGGTGCCATTTATGGGAAATAAGTTTGATTATTATCTAGCCTATCTATTTTTACTAGAACTGATCTCAGATGAGCATCAGAAATAAAATAACGCGCGATATAAGATGCCAGTGTGAGACCACACGGGAGTAAATTTACCAGTAACATCACTATTACCCGTGTGAGACACGGGCAAATGCATTAGGTGGTTAAAAACAGCTATTGATTCAAAAATTTACCTCGACTCCATGAAATTCTCATTCCCACAAGTGGAACGTCTGAACCGCTATGGAAAACCGTTATCACGTTCAGCATTTTTTCCTGTACACGTTTACATTGCTGCATTCAATCGAGACATCGTCTTTTCTTCGATTCAGTGCTCGCGTCATTGCTGTTTGATGTTTGGTCATCATAATCCTCATCCTCAATCATCAAGTCCTCATGAGAACTAACCTAGCAACCGAAGTTGCAGTTCAATCTCAATTGTTTCTAAAGGGTCACTCCCCCCCCCCCCCCCGCCCACACATCCTTTTTCAGAAGAAATAAAAGGCTTAGATATACTTCTTTCTTTTT
The DNA here is from genome assembly GCF_026930045.1 of Uloborus diversus. NCBI lineage: Eukaryota > Metazoa > Arthropoda > Arachnida > Araneae > Uloboridae > Uloborus > Uloborus diversus. The sequence continues at coordinate 8,167,392 of NC_072740.1, read as the reverse complement.
TTTTCTTTTGTCATTTTTTTTAATGCAAACTGTCAAACATTGTAAAGAAAAGTTTAAAAAAATAGAACTGATACTTCCATTAAAACAAATGCTTATATTAACGGGCTATTGATCTCTATTTTTTTTAATTCATTAAATTTTTATAAAAGTTATATATAATTATCATACTTTGAAATAAATTACAAGAAAACATTTTGGGAGTTATTGCTTCAAAACTATTTTGCTTTTTAGGAAGCCAAGCAAATAATTCTCATCTGTGAGATACATCTGTTAATGAGCCAAAAATATTAACGAAATATCGTTTCGGGAAATCTTCAAAATTTATAAATTAGCTGCGTCGCCCGGCGTTGCAAGGGCTATCTCAAAAATGAAAGAGATGTCAAGTTGATGTTTTGGTAAAATACAATGACATCTGTTTCTAACGGCTAAGGACTAAATAATTGCGTGTAATGCAGGGTTTGCGAAGCACCAGTAAAACAAATGTTTGGTAAAACTCCCATAAATGTTAACAATAATTGCCAATCATAAAAATTATGAGTATTTTCAATTAGCACAAAAGATGAAAATATATACATTAGCAACTATAACCTGTGCTTACGTTAAACTGAATTGCATCTGATAGACTGTATCCAAAATATTTATGTATAATAAAAATCAGCTTTTTGCATAAAATGACACAAATTGTTTGATTGATTACATGAAATTACAGCATCAGGACTTATTAAGTACCAATTACGGCATCCTTTTAATCCAAGGCATCAGTTTCACTAAAGATTTAGTTAAAATCATTAAAAGCTAACTTTTTTTTCTAATCTTGGAACGTCTGTTTCATTTTAAAAATTCTTAACTCTTAATTTAACGTCTTCTTTTATCTTTACAACAAAATGTTTTTCAAATTGTCACAATTTCAAAAGTTAAAAAAAGAGGAGAAAAGAGAGATACTAATTTGAAAACTCACCCATATGAAGGGGAAAAGTAAAAAAAAAAACTATTAATCGCACATCTAAATTTGCCAAGATATGAGGCTGGTAATGGAAAACTTACACTACTATAAATAAATATAACTAAAGAATCAACTTTCATTTGATAAAAAGAGTTAGTCCATACGTTGGCAAAAAATAAAAAAGGCAGAGGATAAATCAAGGTTATGCTCTGGCTTTTTTGATGACGTCAGTCCTACAGAAACATTTATTGAAACGTTATTTGTTAACGTATATCTATAAAATGGCAACAGAAAGAAATAAAAATCTTTGCTTGAAATAAAAAAGAAAAGAAGATAATTTGAAATAGAATTCTAGGCGAAAAAATTGCTTTAAAATGTAGTTTTAGGATTCATATATCAGAATAAAAGAGAAATGAAGCTAATTTAAAATAAAGTTCTAGACGAAAAAGTCGTTTCAAGATTTGGATATCAGCTAAAAGTTTCCTGCTTTAAAACAATTATTAGAATTTTATTTGCAAACCCGTATGCAAAATGGCAACAGGAAAGAAATAAAAACTCCTGAGAACGTGATGTTAATTAACGTTTTAATAAATATCTCCGCTAATTAAAGTTGTACAATTACGAGACTGGTCTTATTGTTTTCTTCGGAAAATTTTGAATCGATCATTTTCTCGTTCGAATCTCGACTCGCAGTGATTCTCGAGAACACAAAGCTTCAGACGGACAGACAGACGGACGTGAACAGATTTTTATAGGACCTACAGATTCTATAGAAGCAGTCTATGATCTTCATGAATTTTATGCAAAAACAAGGATCCAACAAATTTGGAGTTTTTTTAGCGTAAAGGAGAGGAGGCCCAGAGCGAGTTTTCATATCTTTTGTTATATTTTCTTCAATTGTAGTTCTGAAGAAACTTTAATTTCAGAACATGATTCCAAAACTCTTTAGCTATCACTAATTTTTTTTTCATAATTTTTTCTCAGTTGTCCTTCTTAAAAAATTTATTTTTGAAAGAGCCTTAATTTCTCCCAAAGTGGAGGCACAGTGAGACATTGAGAAAGCCTCATAAGAATCATCTATATTATTAAAACATAATTAAGTATAGGTTGAGATATATATACTGGTGTGGGCAAGTAAACGGTAGTATCTGCAGAAATATATTTTCGAGATATTTGAAGAAACGCGTTTTGGATTCAGTACTAATTTTAGGGAAATGTCGTAATGAGACAGCTTTTTCGTGCTTTTCTTTTCTGCGGAAACCAAGTAAGCAAGCTTGTACAATAAAGCTAACCGACAATAGATGATAAAAACGAAAAAAAAAAAAAAAAAACGAAAGAAAAATTTGCAGATACTGCCCTTTACCTGCTCACGGCGGAATAGTACACAAAACAAATGAAAGCAGTTTTTAAACAAGACTTAAAAACAGTGACAATAATAAAGAACAAGTTACAGTTTAAAAAATGTCTAAAACAACGTTTGAGTCATTTTGAAATAAAAAAGTAACATAAAATAAAAAATTAAAGGATAAAAAAAATGGGAATGATAAAATATAAAAGATAATCAAAGCTTTATTCTAACTTAGTAAAACATCAAAAGTCTTCGGGAAATTATAATATATTCCTTTCTTATTTTCGAACCGCCACAAGCCATAGGTTTTGGTTATTCTAGAGTATTATTACATGTTCGGAAACACAAAAACTCAGAATAATGTATTCAGATTAATGGAAATTCACAAGAAATATACGTAGGCAATAATATAATTGTACCAGCAGATAAATCGGCTGGTAAAAGCAAAAATACAGCAAAACTATAGCGAACATAACAGCTTCCTTACAAGAAGAAATGGTGCAGTGGCAAGTCTCCACGATGTTGCCATGCAGGCTAAATAAAATATGAAACATCTTTTTAATTTTTTTAGTATTTGAATTGCAGGATAAGTTCTATTCGTCCCACTGTACCCCGTGTCTTACTGTGCCCCCTCTACCCCTATCTTGTACAACAATCGACACGTCTGTTACCGTGGAATTGCTTCTTAGAACATTCATTAAAACGAGACTAGTCGACCCGTGCGGAACTCCGCACTGTGCTTCAAATCGTTTCATAAGGCATTTCGCTCTTTAAGAATTTCAAAGGAAGAACATTATGAAGAAGAACCGAAAAAAAAAGTAAGCGCAGAAGAGAAGGCATGTAATTTAAAGACATCGGTAAAAAAAACCTCGTTAAATACAACGTTGTGATAATTTGATCATAGCTCCCCTTTTAATCGTACATATTTTCAATGCAAACATAAATGTCATTAAAAGTGTGGCTGAGTGGTGACTCGTGAAAAAGCAATAATTGTGCATGTGAAAAAACAGGTTGTGGCAAATACAGTCCTGCACATGTCAGCATCTGACGGGGAAAAAAAAAACATTAAAGAGATATTTATTGGCACGTATTCGCATTGGCGCCATTCTGACTAACAGCCCGACACCCCAACAAACCTAGCAATTGCGCCTTCCTTTTCGAAAGCTATTCATTGAAGGAATGCGTAGTAAAAAACAGCAAAAAAGCTTTTTGCCAAAAAATAATAAATAAATAAAAATAATAATAATAATAATAATAATAATAAGATCATGCATCTGTGTTTTGTCATTAACCAGCATGATACGATTTAAAATTATTCGCAAAGCATGGAATTTGATTAAAGAATGACGAAGATCTCACGTAGCGATTGAAACAAACATTCTAGAGAAGTAATAAATTTGATTGAAAATAAGTGTTTTTATCTTTGAATATTGAACTATTTCACATAGAAGGTTGCTTTAACCGTTACGGCTTAAATGCCCTCACATGTTTCTCTTTTAATCGAACACTTAAAATTCAAAACCAAAACCAGTTGAACTGAGTCCGTTCTTAAGTGTAATTTTTCGAACGTAGACAAAATATATTTTTTTTTTTCAGCAGAAAGCAGAGGAGTAGAAAATAATTTCTTGCTAATGAAGTTGATAATACTTTTAATGCTTTATATCGTATTCGCGCGAATAAAAAATTAAAGGTTTACTGAGTGAAACTCGTAGTTTTAATGGGGCGTAGTATTTTTTCATTTGTACAAAAGGTCGAACACTGCTTTAGAAACAGCTACATTTTAGCATACAATAAAAATGTTTTTCTGCACAAAAAGGATTTCTTTAGGTAAATATAATACTTTTTTATGCTTACATTATGTTGATTGGTCTGGATGTAGTCAAAGAACACAGTTCGATTAACAATCATCTTATCCGAATGATAACTGTAGCCTGCATAAAGGAGTCGAAACACCAAGTAGCATTCCCACTGCATTTATTTTATTAGGTGTGTATGTTATGAGCACATGTAATGCGTAATACTAATATAAATTTGATATTATGTCGGACAGCCCAAGCTTGCCCGAAGTTCAGATAGTTTATAGCCGAACGCTCTACCGAAAAAAAACTTATCAATTAAACCGAACAACTAAGTTCAGTGCTGTTAAGCTTTATTAAAATATGAACACACACAAAGGTTTTTTTTTTTTTTTTTTTGCCGAAAGCGACGTAAAAAATGGAAAACTGCATTAGAACTTTGCTTTAAAAAATGCATAAGAACTACAGGCAGCATCAAGGTTTTGAAACAGCAAGAGGCGATTTCGAAAACTTGAATTTTCGACCGTAAGTCTTTTTTTCGTCATTGGACAGCCTGATAAGTTTTAAAATGAGAGGGGATTAATATATAAGATAAGATATTGAAGAAAAATGTTTTTATTTTTGAAAATTTTTACAATTTGTTATCGTAGGCTGCTTAAACCGTTATAACTTAGATGGCAGCACGTGTTCATCATTTAACAGCACGGTTAAAATACAAAATAAATTGAACTATGCTCTTTTTTAAGCGTAGCTTTTCGAATGTAGTAAAAATGTGATAAGCTATTTGTTTTTTAGCAAAAAGAAGAAAAAATATATATTTTACCCTTCAAATTGAGGTAGTATTTTATTTATTTGTACAAAGAGTCAAAAACTCATTAGAAGAATATATATTTCAATATACGATTTATTATTTTTTTTTCTGAACAAAAAACAATTCTATTGTAGTCTGAAATCTTAAACCTGTTACTTATATTTTCGCTTACATTATGCTTTACTTTCCTTACCGAAGCCAAAACTTAAAAAAAAAAAAAAAACACGTGCAATTTCGAAGTAATTTAGCACAAAATCACTGAATGTTTTCATATCAGCAAGGAGCATTTCCTTCTCATTTATTCTATTCCCTCATAGTTGTTATTCATTTAATTCAGTGTTCATGTAATGCGCGATACTTCTCTAATTTTTTTTGTTGCAGATTGTACGGACGTGGGCCCGAACACGTAATCTCCTGGTTACGAAGAGAACGCTCTGCCGATCAAGCTACTCAGCTCTGTCGGTCATAGCGCAAATTAAAGTTATAAGTTTGACCGAAAACCTTATTCTGGTTCTTTAAAACAGGTTTTTCGGCTAAAAGAAACAATTTTTAGACCTTGGGTCTATTTTTCGTCAGTAGCCAGCACCATAAGCTATAAAATTAGCCGTAAATCAAAGAAATCGACCAAGAATTGAGGGAAATTTGGCGTAGAAACCAAAAACAGGCTACAGAAATAATATATAAGGATACATTTTTTGATTACGGAGTGAGAAAATGCTGCACATTTTTAGAAATGCAGTTCAAATTACGCAATGCAGGAGAGTTGTTGCTAACGAAAAAATTTTCCCTCCCATTGAAACTCCTGCCTTGGAAGATCATAAAGTTTCGGTTTAAGCGAATTCGTTTAAATCAGGGTTCAGCAAATTTAAATTAGCAATCAAGATTGACAGCTGCTACTAAGTAGCCTGACAAGCCAAAATCAGAGTCCTATTCCGTTTTTAAAAAAGAGCAAATAATTAATCAAAAAGCAAAAACCCGCTAATTACCCCAAACCAAATTTATCTTTCCAATTAACCTTCAAACTAAAACGAAGGCATTGTGAGGAGTAAAATTGGCCATTATCTATTTATCGCGGTTGAATATCTCTTGTGTCTTATAATAGCTCTTAATAACCAGTCTTCTTCGTGCCTAACCTAGTGCTGAAGGGCAGCTAACCCAATTTAATGAGCCCACAATTTCTAAGAGTAAAATGTGCCACTGATGGTTTTAGTAGGATGTATCTTTTAAACAACGCTCGTGCGTTTCAGCTCTAATTATGTGCAGTGTTTCTACGGCAACAATGACAGTTAGCCGAGGAAAGGCAATTATTGAAGAAACTTGTTGATGTGTTGACAGCATTTTCTTTTTAAAAATAAGAATTCAGGTGATTAACCACGAACTGCTAAGCAATGATTTTATCTCAAGATGAGCAGGTAGTATTTGTAAGGGTTACGTCTTCGAAGTGTTTTGCCATAAAACATCTGACTGCTGATGCATTGAATGTTTGACGATTTGAAGGTTTTAAAACTCCATTTTTTATTTTATTTATCGATTGATTTATTTATAATTTTTGTTTCATGAATTTTATTTTACTTATTTATGTTTTTTTTTTTTTTTTTTTTTTTTTTATATATATATTAAACTGAGACAAACTCTTTTCTTTACATGTGATGAGAGTTCAGTGTTATTGAGATGTATGTATCTCAACAACACTGAACTTATTTAGGACCTTCCCCCGAGCTGTTAAAACTAGCGGAAGAATGTTGTGGCTTTTATTTGGTGAGAAAAGTGTATTATTACACACAATGTTGAGTTAATTCAATAAATTATTTCGTTTAGAAAAAAAAAAAAGAGAGAATAGAGTTTGCGGACAATTTTAAAATGTCAAAAACAAAGATTCAAAGAACATGGTGCCAAAATAAATATTTGAAACATATAACAGAATGTTTCACTTCATCGTTATGAAAAATGACAAAAAAAAAAAATGCTGTTCATTTTACAGAAAATAGACGATTTCTTTCGATTTCATTAAGCCTTATAAATTAATCATGACTAAAAAAATACTGTCTACTGTTATAAATAAAATTAGACAAAAGGGCAAACCTTGAAATGCATTTTAGAATCGATACTCATTTTGGTGAAAGTTCACTGCACTTGAATTTATTAAGAATTTATAAAGGTTTGACTCGTTAAAGGGATACTTTTTAATTCTTCCTCCGTTAAGATACGCAAGCCTCCGTTAAGAATGGTTAATAGCATTTTTTGTTATTTTACTCTTACTGACTTATTACAGGGGTTGTTCAAGTAAGAAGATGGGTGTATAAATTTACTCCATGCAACCCCCCCCCCCACCCCAAGGCATGGGGCACTCTGCGCCATTGGAATTTTTAAGTGTATTTTAACTTTTTTTGGGGGGGGGGGTGTCTTTTACGTTTTTGGGGGGGGGGGGAGTCTTCCTGCTCCCATGGTCTTGAAGGTGATTGATAGACAGCCCTGCATTACAGATCCTAATTTCTAATTGAAAGCAAGTAGTGTTTGGATGAACGTATAACAATGATTTTGAACTTTTTACACATTCAAAAAAAAATTTTTTGTAATTTTACCAGAAGTAATTTTTGAGCCCCTTCAGATTTAGTGACTAAAGATCAGGTGGTCCCCATACGATAGTCGGGCCTTCGGTATGCACCTCTTCTATCATAATCTAGTATCATAACTTCTAGCTAGTGATGTAAAATACCTGGGTATTTATTTTTAGGGGTAAATACCCAGGGTATATACCCGGGTAAATACCCAAATTGGGTATATACCCGGGTATTTATTTCAAAAATTTATATTCAACTAAAATACTTTTCTGTATGTATTCCACTATGTATATATATAACCAATCATATACAAAACAATAAATTTTTGCCCAAAAATTGTATTTTAATCACATATTCAAAGAATTATTGTGTGAAACAACTTAGCAATCTAATACGATATTCGCATTAAATGTGTTGGATATGCCTAATCAATGTTGATAGCCAAATTTCAGGTACAAAAAGCCATTCTACAAAAAGTAAAAAGCTTAACTAGTTACAAAAAAAGTAAACATCAATTTTTTTAAGGTCCTAGTCTTTTATAACCCAGTAATATATCCCTGCATGACATCAAAATGTAACGAAATGCCGCTCAATATTTTATTAATATTTATTTACCTATATCCTATATGCAGAAATTTCCTTTAAACCTAGTTCAAGTGTTTAGGTGTATTCTGCAGATAGCGTATCAGTCCTTAGTTCGCTTAATTCATTTTGATATTTTGACTTTCCCTTCATATTGTATTTCAAGCATATGTATTGAGTGTGAGATAAAATAGAGACGTTGCAGCTGATATGTTTTAATTTAAAGAGCAAAATAATTTAATACTAAAAATAAATGCAGTACAACAAAAATGTTAGCATAAAAATACTTGATCATTCCTTTTTCAGTAAAATGTGTTTGAAGATGTTTTACGGTTTATGTTTTTTTAAAAAGAAAATCATCACTTTTTGATATCACCTAATTTTTTTTTTTTTTTTTTTTTTTTTACAAAATGCGCAATTACTAGGTTATTTACCCTGCCTTCGGATAAATACCCAAAAAAATATTAACCTTCCCACCCTACATTACTATTTGCGTGTATTAAAAATAGTTTGAACAAATTTTCCTCATGAAGTACCGAGGAGCAAATGCAAATGAGCAAGGCAACAGAAAACAATATTTTGATTTTTTTTTTTTTTTTTTTGCTTTTTAATGTGAAAACTGTTTCTATATTTGCCAGGTTATCACTTAAACAGCAATTAAATAAATAAATAACATCATAGTCTTAATAACTTTTCAGTTTATTCTTCCAAACATCCCTCATGCTTCCTTTTGGATATGACTAACCTAGATTGTGATTTTGAAATCCTGAAATTCGTCATTGAATTACTTATATTTCTCCAATTATGACATTGAAAAGAAAGATTCTTTGGTTCACGATAAGTTTTTCATAATTTCATCAAATCTTTCAAAAAAAAAATATTATAAACTGTGTTATACATATGTATGTATCAGTTTTACCAATTATTTCATATTTAGATTTAAAAAAAAATTTCCCATTCACTTTTTGCATTTTTTTGTAAAATACCCAGTTTTTGGGTATTTACCCAGACCTTGGGTAAATACCTGGGTAAATACCCAAAAAATATTTACCTACCCACTGGGTATTTACCCGATCCACATCACTACTTCTAGCATAAAAATTAACATCATAAAACAACTTCATTGTAGTTTTCTCATTCTAGCATATTATAAACTAAGTATATACACTACATACACATGAACTAACTCCATTAAAAATTTTAGGGAGTTCCCCCACCCCCCGGTTTCTTTTTTTTTTTTTTTTTGCGGGATTTTTGGTTTATTGGGGGACTTTGTAATATTTGCGATGGGGTGCCATCACTCTTGGGGGACGGGAATCCCTGATAATTCTGAAAAAAAGTGAGCACTAATCGATGCCAAATCGATCTTCTAAAATTTTATTTGGGCAGTGGTGCTGTGGCCAAAATTAGTGAGGGTGTAAGGCCTTAGAAAAATCAAACCGTACCTTCTATCAAAACGTTATGGGTGTTAGGAGAATTAGTAACACGATCCTGATCGCAGGTGCAATGTTCGGGCAAAAGTATAGTCGAATTTTATCCACCAGAAATTTTTCAAAACTAAAGTCATAAGATCAAAATTTTAGATTATCTTTAATGGAGGGCGATCGGAAAATTCTTCGAAACAAATAGCACTATGAAATACAATGAAAATATATTTTTTCCAAAATCAATGTTACTCTTCGAGTTTCAAAATGTAATCTCTACTAATACCGAAAGGCAAAAATTTACGCAAGCGCCTCTCCTTCAAAAGAAACCCATATGTTTCCCATGCCCACTATATAATGACTTGAGAAGATTGCCGCATTGGCGTAGATTTCAATTAGACTCACTGTGGCGCAGATTTCATCTCTGAATATTTTTTAACGTACTGAAACTGTACAAATGTTCCCTCTGAATTAAATAAATAAATAAACATTTAAGATGATAACTTTGAATTTCATTTTCAGTTGAGAGTCATTAAAAGTTCATTGGCTCCTTTCCAGTAAAGAGCAGTAATTTAAGTACTATTTTTTTGCACTTTGATTCCACACTTTCAAACTCAAAAAGAAAAAAAAAATGTATTAAAAGAAATTGAAAAATTTTCGTCTACACTTGGTAGAGAATCGGCGAACGCTCTCAAGGAAAATATTTCAAATTCTGTTAAGGATGGAAAATATTGCACATGCTTCAACAGATGCTGATGTAAATGGAATGGAAAGAGAGAAAAGCTCAAAAAGCTAAACCTGATGGTCGAAAAAATCAGATAAAAGAGACTAAAATAAATTAAAAAGAGAAAAACACATTACAGGAGGTAAATATGGGGGAAAAGGGACATAAACGATCAATTTTGTTGAAAAAATACCTTGTGCATAAAAAGTAAAATAAGAAATAACAACGTCAAATGCAGATTATAGCAGACACGTGTTTCGGCGTTACAAGGAACGTCCTTTTCAATGCAAAAGAAATGAGCTTATAGGAGAATGGGGGGGGGGGGTTCATCTTTGGAAAACTTGTCTTTTTTCATGAGTTCTGTCCCAATTTCAGTTAGCTCAAAACACTCTTCCAACTCCAGTCTAGCTTATACTACTGAATTAGCAAATTTATACACTATTTAAAAAAAAGAAAAGAAAAGAAAAAGAAGCAAAAAAAGAGAAAAAAAATTTAAAATGACAAAAACGGAAAAATACGCGAAACCGCAGAAGAACCTCAAGCTTTCTTTACCAAATTCTGACTTTTCATCGAAATAATGATTTTTATTGTATTAAAATAAAATTAACGAATATAAATGTTGCCAGAATATCTCTCTACCACACTGTATGTTACTATTGAAATTTAAAAGTTTTGTGGTAAATCAAATCTAAGATAAGGGTTGCACTTATAAATCATGCGCGTGGAGGCGCACCTAAATCTATCTATGTCACTCGTGAAGACACTCAAATAGAATATTAATGAATTTTTTACTGTTAGCCTCAAAAGGAAAAAAAAAAACAGAACGTAATAACGACACTACTACTAAAGAACGGCAAGTACGGGGGGTGGCGATGCAGAAGCAATAATGTAATGTAATTTAAATTTCCTTTGTTAAGTTTACCATTATTGACCGACTCAGAGTGTTTTCGTTGCAGAACATATTAAAAACGGAGGATGATGTAGAAGGGGGGAGGGAGCTAAAGCTTTTTTAAAAAATACTTCCAAGTATGTCAGCAGGAAAAAAAAAAAAAAAAAAACCTAGTATTTCTGTTATACTATCTTTAAAATACTAAAGTTTTACTTTTATTATTTTCTCATTAGAAGGGGAAGGGGTAAGAAGGGGGATCATTGCGCAGATTGCAGCCTTGAAATTTTTAAAGAGGGTTTGTTTCAACGATACCGTTTCCGGGGGGGAGGGAGCAGTTTTGAGAGAACGGGCCATCACTCTTGGGCGGATAGCCACCCCTGATATTACAGTACTTGTTCTTCACGCGATTTTACACAATATCATGTGTGTTTTATCGCTCTTTGGCACAAGAAAAAAAAAAGGGGGAGGGGGATGACATTGCATTTCGTAAAACTGAAAACTTTGTATTAAAACGGGCTTTGGCAAAATCGACGTTGGATTCTTGCAGTTTGGTTCAAAATTTAGTTAGAATATTCAAAAAAAAGCTGCATTCTACTTTTTCTTTATAAAATCTAAATTAATTTTATTAATATTTTTTTAATCATGTATTAATTTTATTAATACGTGATAGCGTAAAAATCAAACAATCATCCTTTCTTAAATCCAAACAAGATACATAGTTCATCAATGCAACTGACACAATTTCACTGCCCATACTCAATCAATAAAAGTTATCTATTTTATTAACAAAATTTCCTCCGATTAGACATTCTGGTATCTAGGCATTGAACCAGCGCCACCCCGAACTTAAATTTTTGGGATGGGGAGAATTTTCAATTTGTCGAATGAAATTTCAAATTGTACCGAATGATAAAATACGATCGCACACATCATTTAATGAAAAGATAATATGTTATAAGCATGAGAAGGGGGGGGGGGGCGCAATTCTGCACTAGTATTTTCTAAAATGTGCCGAATAAGAAACTTTTGGGAGGTCTCAATGACCTACTGGGACTTATCTTCGGAGCGCCCCTGCATTAAACTCGTTTGTCTTGGAAACTTAAACCAATTTTAGGTAAACGAGTGAAACAGGGGTGCCCACGGGGGGGGGGGGGGAATTATGGTGAAAAATGCGTCATCTAAATGTGGGGGGGGGATTTTTAATTTTTTTTTAAATTTACTTATTGATTTATTTTTAATTTAAATCATTTTATTTTATTGTTTGAATTTTATTTCATTTATTTATTTAGTTTGTTTGTTTGTGTGTGTGTGTATATCATTGACGTAGCACAGAATTTTTCTAATAAAATAATAATAATAATAATAAATAAATGTATAAATAAGTAAATAAAAAATATTAAAATAAATAAATAAATAAAAATTATTTAAAAAATAAATAAATAAAAATCATTTTCAATAAATAAAATAAAGAAAAGAGAGCTAAAACATAAAAAAAGGGAAAGAGGGTTGAGAAAAATTGGTAGAGGGGGGGGATTTGCGCCATTGAACTTGAGGGGGATGGGCACCCCTGGAGTGAAATTTAGTAAGACGGTAACGTAGATCTTCGTTCTAACCGTTAAAAATAGTAAACCGTTAGTTTAAGTATTGGTTGATAAATAAATATTATATTCACAATTGTAAAAAAAAAAAAAAAAAAAAAATAACAGAAATCAAAATTAAAAAAAAAAAAACTTCTTAACAGTTCACATTTTTGCAGTTGTTCTCTTTTATTTCTCATTTGGAGTAAAATGCGAGAGATGGGCACTAAATACAAATTTTAATGAAATATAAAAGAACATCATTGCAAAGTAAGAAAATTGTGGCTTACCTTGATAAAAAGCTGCCGCTGCACAATGCAATAATATCAAGATCAGTCCAGCCACTAAAACCCTGCAAAGAGGCATTTTTACTCTCATCTAATTAATTCACTTAGTTCCAAAATGTCAGTTCGGTCCGCACACACAAATATGAATGACCCAAAATGGGGCCCGATCCAAATAATCCCAATATCATTTGATCACTGGAGGAGTTCTCATCGTATAGGCACAAATTGAAGCAAAACAAAAACTAGGAATGATTCTAAAACTAGGAATTGAAATCAGCACCCGGCAATCTAGGCCCGGCTCAGCGCTAAGTTCCACTCGGCATCGCTCCCGTTACTTTACGGACGTCCTAAACTAATCTGTGTTGTCAAGAGTTCTGCTTCTGCAGTACGAGACAGCTACTCTTAACCGGTGCCGTTCGTAGCGCCATCCAGTGGTGGAAAAGAACACTATTCACCGCAGGTGGGGACGGTGAACACGTCGATGCACTTGACACGATGGCATTGAAAACGACGGCGAGAAGACTTTACCGTTACTTTTCCTGTAAAGAACTCTTTTTGAGTTCACGCTCTCAGGAATCACTGGTTCTCGTAGCGGGTAAAAGCAGCATCCTGGGGGTCGTGGTGCAAACCGATGGCGTATATCGGGGGGATGCCAAAGGTGCCCGGGACCCTCCAAAATAAGTTTTTACCCACTCATTTCGAATAAAGATTTTATTTTCAAACTTAAATTTGGAAGTTTCTCACAATATTTGACTAGGGCTCCCCACAAAAATTCCTATACAGTGCCCGCCGCTTATTAAAATCACATTCGTTCGGGGTATATTTGATTTTATAAAGCTGCTGATTTTATTATCCGACATTCAAAAAAATGAAAGGTTTTGAAGTTTAAATACTCTAAAAATGAATGGAATTAGTTCATTTATTTCTGTTTTAAGTATTTCAAAAGGCAGTTATCATTTTAACTAAACATGAGGTGCATTTTTTTTAGTAATTATTTGCACAAGGATCTTAAAATGTAGGTGTATTGTTGTTTGCTTAGCAGAATTGGGAGAGCTAAGATTCAATATCGTTTGAGAGTTTACATAGTGTTTTGTAACATTCAGCACATTTTCCTCTTTGTTCTAAAGTGCATCGTACGTTATCAAGCGCTTTTCTGACATCTATTGAAAATGAAGAGGCAAATTTGACTCTGAGATTTCCTCATCTTCTGAGACCGATTCCTTCACTTCTTGGTGCTTCTTTAAAAAATTCTTACGTATGATGTTCAAAAGTTTGATTTTATAAAACGGCGATAGTGATTTTAATTAAAAGATGGTTTTAACATGTTTTGATATTGCAATGATTCTGTTCTTCCAGATTCGATTTTACAATCCAGTGATTTTATTAGCGGTGGGTACTGTATATGCTTTTGGCGTAAACTGACATCGACATTTCCAGGGAGGTGTTTTTAGGAACATTTTTCTCTTTTTTGGATTGCTCTTGGTCTTGAATAGGGTCTTCGTGGAATTTGAGGGGGCTCTTGGACGGATGGGAATTTCTGAGTTAATTATGGGCAAGCGCGGATTCAAGGCTTGGGTCATGACCCCCCTAAATGCGACCCAAGATAGCCAAAAACTGTTAATTAATTATTTATTTTTTTGGAGGCAACAAGCACTATATGTACCATTTTAGAGCAGTCAGAATTAAAGAACGTTGAAATATTTTAATCAAACCAGCAAAATCTTTGTTAACGTCTTACTTTAAATGCACATACGCTAGGGAACTGTGCTGTAATTTGTCTATGCGGAAGATTCTTTCAAGCCCTGCAGTTTTTTTACTAGAGTTAAAGGAGGGTAAATACTAGGACTTTCCCGCTTTATGCTTTCTACCCCCCCCCCCTAGATTATTTTGTAATTTTCTTTTTTAGAGCACTGAAACAGTTATTTAGAAACCCCAACAGTAACTTAAAAGTGAAAAGCGTAATGTTAGTGGTATAGTATCAAAGGCAATCAAAGAATCTATAGTTGAGGCAAACATCTAACCGGATAGTGACTATGACCAGCCTAGTCTTCACAACGCTGCCAGGTTAGGTTTGCCCCACCTATAGTATGTAGTAAATTAGTTCATAGAGAACGCTACTAACATCCGTGCCATCAATAAAGTGATTTTGTGGCACCACTTGTGAAGTTATTATCTTTAATGGTAGTTTACTTGCTGCATGACCTTGTCAAATACTGAAAAAACGATGTCATATATTTCGTTAATGTTTAATGTGTCTTAAATCAGAGTTAAATAATGAATATTCTTTTTTAAGCGAAAAATCGAAACACAATCGTGAACAATATTTCAAAGCTGAAACGAACGAAGAAGGAAAAGAAAAAAGAAAAAGAAAAAAAGGAAGTGAAAAAGAGATTTTTTAAATCACATATCAAGGAATGTAATTTACATACTTATTTACAGCAAGAAATGTAGCTTCCAGCTGACTTCCCTTTTTAAGTTATAATTCGTTTATTACCATTATCAAATGAACTATTGATGATAATTATAATTGGTGTAAACCTAGGCTGGCAGCATTGTGAAGGCTACGCACAACATTACGACGAACGCTGCCAGGTTGGGTTTGCTCCATCTAGAGTGGACGTCATTCCGATCCAGAAGGGTTGGGCTGGACAAGTCGACCAGTCCGATGCTCAACAGTGAGTATGTTTAAGATGGCTGTTGTGAGAAAAACCTTCCCGTCGGAGAGGTCTCGCGATAACATTGAACATATTCAGAAGAGGCAATAGTCCTCGCCGGAAACGTTTTGCCCCCCTCCCCCCAACCAGGCTATAATCACAACTTCGTACGGAAAGTTTTTAAAAAATCTTAGTTTTTGCATCCGGCATCAGTAAAATCTTTCCACGCAAATCAGATTTTATTCAAAAAAAAACGAAGACGCACCGGTTCGAGGATGCAAGGGTGCACATGTAAAAGGGCGCACCGACCCGCGAACCGATGGGCCAGTTCACCCCTGCATCGCACCCTTTACCTCACAAGTACAGAAATGATTCTTTATGTGGGGCGATATTAATTCTTCTTGCAGGCCCGAATCTATACATTTTGGACCTCCCTGCAGCAAAATCTGTAGAACCCTTCCCCAGAGGCCAGCAGTGTAGATTTGCAACGTTAATAAGTGTTAGTGCTAGTTGTTTACAACTTGTTTTTCTTTTTTTTTTTTTTGGGCCGTTGTGCCCCTTAAGGGCGTGCCCCCCCCCCCCTTCTTCCCCCTGCCGCACCGCGGGGTCTGCAGATACGCAGATCCGGGCCTGTCTTTTTGGCTGATAGACACAACGTAATTCACTGTGGGGCCTTTTACAAATTATGTCAGACTTTAATGGAGAAGAGGAGGCAACAAGAAGTGTGAAATCACACATTTCGATTGAAATAAAAGTATTTTCAGCACTCTATTTATATAATGTAGCGTGACATGTGACAAGAGTAGGGAAACAGGCAAGGTGAAGGGACCAAGGTGGGAGAGGAGTCAAATATCTTGAAGAAAAAAAAATGGCATCATTTATGGACAACCCCTGTGTCAAAACTAACCACCATGGGCGTCGCGACCAGGGGTCCAAAGGGTTCGGACACCCTCAATGTTTGAGAATCGGACCCCCTCAATAACTGAAAATCAAACCCCCTCGATAATTGTTAAGATAAAATTCGTTATTTTGGTAGACATTATAACTGTTTCAACAATAATTTAAAAGACTTTAAGCAGTTACATAATGCATAATTTATTACGTTTAATTCATATCAAACAAAACAAAAGGAACATCGAAAATAAGAAAAATAACGAAATGCAAGTAGTGATATCAAAATATACGCAGGCGAAGCATTAAAAAAAAAATGCACTAGTTGATTCGTGCTCAAAATTTGGCTCTTTCCTTTTCGGTTCCCTGGGGCTATTTTTCAAGAAAATTTAACAAAATATGTACATATTTCTGAAAGGTTTGATGATTAATATTGATTTCATTATCATATTTTTTTATTCAATATGTTTTATATTACTTAATTAGTACTAATCATCTTTGTAATTAATGCTAACCCATTACCTACCATTTAGTAACAAAATAGTCCAACTTCCTAAATAGGTTTACTACTTCGACGTCCGACTTCCGAAATGGGCCTTGAATTGCCATATTTTAACCGAAAAACGTATTAAGAAATTTTCATTTCAATATATATATATATATATATATATATATATTTTAAGATTAATGTATTATATTGAGTTTGTGGATTTTCTACTCTATTTTGAATAAAACATAAATGTGCTGTTTAAAAATTATAGAGAAAACTATAAAATATAACAATACCCATAAGTTTTCTGGTCAAGTGATAACAGTTGCGCTGTTCACATGTATAATGATATCGAATTTCCAGCCCGTTCCAGATCCAACCCGCTGTTGAAAAAAATGTGCCACAGAGGGTAAATTGTTGTTTTTAGCTGGGGGATCCCTACTCACTAAAAATTCCTA
Source organism: Uloborus diversus (assembly GCF_026930045.1). Taxonomy (NCBI): domain Eukaryota; kingdom Metazoa; phylum Arthropoda; class Arachnida; order Araneae; family Uloboridae; genus Uloborus; species Uloborus diversus. The sequence goes on along the minus strand of NC_072740.1, from coordinate 8,149,957 downwards.
TGTCCGATATTGAAAACACTGGGAGTCAGTCCCTGGCTTAAAGAAGAATGATTCCAACGCATTTGTTGCTATTTGGGGGAAACAGTTGGACAGCTTTGAGATACTGCAACCTGATGAATGACCCCTCCCCCCCTTTTTTTACTCTAGAAGTCAGAACGGGGATCTTTTCTCCCCTTTCTTTCTTATCTCGGTACTCGGCGCTTGCAGGTTTCTGTTTCCAGTTTGCAGTGTTTGTTTCTCCAATTCGATTCAATTTATGTCCCCAAATGCCTGACCCCAATGTCACCCAAACAAAATGAAACACCAGACCTCTTTGCCGGTTTTTTGCAGCTGGCAAGAACTTCTTCGCAAAAGGATGCTAAAAATTTTTGAAGACCACTTTTCTGGTCAAAGGTTAAACTTGGAATGGAAAGGGGAAAGGATGTGTCATGTGTTTGAAATTTTTCCACACGTGGCTTCAAAGCACCTTACCGAAACGCAGCTTCCTAATAAATGTGTTTGCGGCATCTAAATTTTGACCGAAAATCACGAAAACGAGTATGTTACAGAAAAAAAAAGAAAGAATCGAAAACAAATCATAAGCCAGCAGAACGATGAACACTGCGATGTCACTTCGGATAGACCAACGAAAAAAGAAACACAAAGAAAAAAACCTGTGACCCTCTTCCTCTAATCAACTCTAATTTGAATTCTGAAACTTTGAATTCAAATTATGTTTTCGCAATCACGAGTTGCGACAAAACCCTACTCATTAGAGTTATTGTTTCCAGAAATGGCTCCCCCCCCCAAGCATGTCCCTCCTCCTGGGTGGTTATGTGTGTATAGTTGTGTGTGTGCAAGGCTTAAGTGTGTGCACGTAGGTCTGTGTATGTGTGTAAAGGCGCTCACGCGTTGGCGAGTGTGTATGAGCATACGTGTGAAGGACATGGACGCCACCACCCAGCAGAAGTGGATTCCGGGGGACAGTGCTCAGGACCAGAGCAGCCGTGCCGCCGCCGCGCCGGTGGGCGGTGGTGCTGCTGGTCCAAGCTGAAAAATAATCACAACGTCAAGGACTGTCAAATGAGAACAATAAGCAATCGTGATTGCTCAAAAATGAATTCAGAAAAAAAATGACAGAAATAAAATGAGCTACCTCTCTTGATAAAAGTTGCAACAAAAGTAAAGATTATATCATGTGGTCTTTTGATCTCCATGTGAGTAGGAGACCTGAAGAGCGCTCCCCTATTTCGGTTGTTATACAGTAGATACCTCTCAATAAGGGACACTAAGGGGACCAGATTTTGTCCCTTAAATAGAGGTGTCCCTTTTTTCGGAGGTGGATGATTTGATGCATACTGTGTACTAAGTAGTATAATATCGCAATAAGCATTACCTATTTACACTTAAGATTAAATACTGAAAATGTGTCATTACGTTAAATAAAATTTATAATTATTCAAATGTCTAGGTTTATATTATTTTATTAATTAAAATTTAATCAAACATTTTGTAATGTCAAAGTTTTTTTAGCATACAGAAATAATTTTGAAGTAATTCATTACATGTGCTTGCTTTATGTTACGTAATTTACAATGTAATATTGCGTGAATTACAATTAATGTCCAAATTTTTTAAGTTTTATATACAAAACTAATTAGTTGCTGTGCATTCTTCGTCGGCCCGGAACCTACTTGAATAAATTGTTGAGAGGGCAAATTATGCATGTTAATTTCAGCAAGTTTTTTTTTTTTTTTTTTTTGCAATACATAACTTGTCTCCTTCACATATGTTTATGTCAAACTTACCTCATTTAATTTTTAGAGGAAAAGTGAAACTTGAATTCCAGTAAATTCACTATTTCTTATGTCTAATGTATTCTATACATTATTTCTTGCATTTTTTTTTTTTTTTTTTTGGTTTGTTTTTGTTTTGTGACTGTCCCTTAAACAGAGTGTTCCTTAATTAGAGGTAAATACATAGAAGTCCCTATTCAAAGGGACTGGGACCAGAAAAAATGTCCCTTAAATAGAGGTGTCCCTTATTTGGAGGTGTCCCTTAATGGAGGTTCTACTGTACTTTTTTACATATCGATTACAGCTATGGAGAGGTGGCTTAAAACAGAAAAATGTAGCAAACGTCAACATCAAATGAACCTCAGCGATTTTTATCAACTGAATCACCACCAACATCCATTGAACTATCTTCAAAAAGGCAAGAGACCGACAGGTAAGTACAATCCTGTTTAGTGTAATGCATGTAGGGGCGCTCCGATCTTATCAGAGGGGGTATTTCTCAATTTCCTGAATGAAATTCACAATTACCCACATCTAATGAAAATATTTTTAAAGCAATATTTTGCTATTAACTATCTCAAATTTGCCAACTCGTCAGACTAACTTGTCCGAAAAGGAAGTTTTTTTGGGAGGCCACAGTGACCTCCCATCAAGTCGCTCCGGAATGCATGTTAATCAGGTCTGCTCTCGTACAATAATTATTTTAATACTAAATGAGTCCTCTCGAAGCAAATGAGGTTAATTCTATTTTTTTGAAATTTTCCGACTTTTGTAAATTTTAATAGAATAAATAATTCTCCTTTTAGCTATTAAAGCTTAACATAAAATTATCTACTAATAATCATACCTTTCTGAACAAATTTTATTGAAATAATAATTTTAAAACTTAGAGTGTGAAAAGGCAGTTATTTTTTTTTCTTCCTTCTACTTATTTTTGATCGCATCGTCTTCTGATTAGAATTTAATTCTATTTCCACGTGTTGTTTGTTTTCTATGCAAGCCAGTTGTTTTCTACCTGTCCGGTGTGCGTCTCTACACAGTCCCGTTATTTGGAGGGGTCAAGCGGGGTAATTTGCCCCCTGACTTTAAGAAATTAGAAAATAACGTATTTACATATACGTGGACATGGGTTTTGTTGTTTTTTACTTCCTTTTACAAAAAAGGAAGTATTGTATTCGCGAAAAAATTTTCACTCAAAAATCGCCCTTAATTTCCATTTTGCTCACCCCCAAATGAATGTTGAGTTTTTTTTTCGATTCGACCACATGCGGAAAAGTGCCTAAGAATGTATAGACACGCGAAATATCCATTTTGACCATCACCGAGGTAATTACAACGACTTTTCTCGTGACGTCTGTATGTATGTGCGTATGTGTGTATGTGCGTATGTGCGTATGTGCGTATGTATCTCGCATAACTCAAAAATGGTATGTCCTAGAAAGTTGAAATTTGGTACATAGACTCGTAGTGGGGTCTAGTTGTGCACCTCCTATTTTGGTTGCATTCGGGTGTTTCTAAAGGGGTCTTTTGCACCTTTTTGGGGGGAAATCATTGTTAATTTCGATGCAAACTCAAGTGGTGTTATAATTTGGCGGTCACTTGGCGATATATCGCCAGTCTTTTGGTTGCCAAGTTTTGTCGCCAACTTGGCGACAAATTTGGCGATTTTTTTTTTTTTTTTTTTTTAAATCTGCTTTCAATGTGGCCATTGCTAGTGATATTTAAAGAGTTAGAGAGAGAATCCCATTAAAATTGCAATAATAGGGAAATAGCATTAAATTGGTGTAAAAGGAAGTCATGTGATGCACACATCAGCTCGTTATTTTCATATGCATTGAGTGTATGGAAAATTCTATAAAAAAGAGAACGTTTGGCGCATTTGTTTAAAAAATAATAATTTTATTTAAAAAAACTGAAAAAAAAAGAAAGAAAATACTTGAAACGTTACGAATTAAATTATGACAGGAGCTTAATTATTTGTATCTTATTTTATTTTAGTAATTGTGTTTTTCGTAGATATGTGAATGTCATAACAGTGAATCATATACTATAATCTGTTAATTTAAAAAACAACAACAAATTTCTAATCCAACTTCTATCAAGAACTTCGAGTTGCAAGGTTTATCACTATTTATTTTTGACATTTAATTATGTATACATTTTATTGGTTTTTATTCACCATACCAGTGATATAACACAAAGTGCATATCCATGACAAAAGAGTATCAAAATTTATCTTAGAAATTGTTTAGAAGCTTTTTAGGCTTAACTTTTGTCAAGAATTTCGAATTCCAAGTTGCATTACTGGATATTATCAAAATTTAACTAGATTTATATTTTACTGGAATATAAAAACCCCACAGGGAATAAAAACACAAACCTAAAAAATGAAATTAAAGTTTTCTCCAATAAACAAAATGCGTAAAGAACGTGAAAATGCAGCTTGTATCAGATTAAAATAAACTAAAATGCTTGTTTTCAAGTAGTGTAGCAACAGTTTGAGCAAATGTTCCAAGGGAAAAAAAGGTTTATTTTCCAACCATTTGGATGGCTGACAGTCCTACGGACAACGTTTACACTCGTTTTTTGAGATGATGTTTTCATATTGCAAGGTTATAATTCGTTTATTACCATTATCTTAGTTTAGAAGTTTTTTCATGACAAATATTCTTAAGACATACATATTTCATTGCAAAAAAATGTAGCTGAAATCTCTAATCAGTTTTTGTTTACTTTTTTTAAACATGAGAACTATAGCCATTCAGACAGTGACATTTCACTGAAAAATTTTATTTTTAATGGCGCTTTTTTTTTTATTGGGCATAGTTAAATATTGAAATTACAATCTAAAGAAGTATAAAAGTTCCCAGAATAAAGCTTTTTTAACAAATCAAACAGAATAAAAATCAGTGCGGAAACCAATTTTTCCCACTTCTGCAGAATCATCCATATACCTTTTGACCCCCCCCCCCCCACTCAAGGGAAAATTTCAAATGACGGGAATGTCTCAAGGGAGGCATAGAATTATTGTAACAGGAGCACGCAGCTGATATATCAAAAACGTTTGAGAAAAAAGTCAAATTGGTTTCGGGAGAGGAGAATTAACAGAATGTCATTGCTATGACATTCAGGTGTGAATGAATGAATAAGATTCATCAATTAACTGTGTCCTAATAATGAAATCGGTTTCTGACTCTTCAAGAGAAGTGAAAAATTCTTTAGACTATTCTGCCGTGTGCAAGTAAAGGGCAGTAACTGCAAATTTTTCATTTTTCATTTTCTTGCTTTTTTGTCATCTATTGTACGTTATCTTTATTGTACAAGCTCGCTTATTTCGTTTCCGCTGAAAAAAAGGAGCGAAAAAGACGCCTCATTCCAACATTTCCCTATTGTTAGCGTTGAATCCAACATACATTTCTTCAAATATCTCGAAAACTCATTTCTGCAGATACTGCCGTTTACCTGCACACGGCAGTATTTGCAACAGTTAGGGATTTTTTTTTTTTCTAAGGCGAAAGTAAAATCTGTGTGAACTTCCGTTCACGAAGATTTAGCACATTGCCCAGTGAACAAACAACATTGCCAAAATAAAGCCACTGTGCCCCACGCGGTGAATATACAGTAGGCGCCGCTTAATGTGATCACGGTTAATGTTATCATTCGCTTAATGTTATCAGAATCGTCCCGGAACACTTGTATGTTAACACACGTTACAAAAGTCGGATATTGTAATCAGCGTCTTCGTTTATTGTTATCACTTTTTCATAAACTTTCATTTTTTCCCCGTTTTTGTTCCCCAATTAATAGAAATACATAGGCAAACCCTGACGAGACTAACTTTCTGTGTAGCATTTTGTGGTTTTCAATAGCAGTTCAAATTTTTTCTAGGAATGAAGCTACAGAAAGTTCGCCCCCAGTGACCACAGGCTCCCCCTAAGAAAACTTTATTTTGCACCTAAAAAAATTTAGTCGCTGGACATGTTGAAGGCATTGATGTAGGACCTCCATTGTTGCTATTACTTTGTAAACTATTAAAGGATTGTGTCGAGATTGAAATCAAAGCGAAGTTAAATTAAAATTTAAACAACAAGCAAAACCATGCTGGAAAGGATAGAAAAGCTGAATGTGTATTAAAACTGGTTTACGGATGTCAGGGAAAACGGTCATATTTTACTTCACCTATTACTATGTGATTAAAAATTGCATAATTTACCTTTAACTTTTTATTATTCAGATATTTCCATTCTGTTAATTTAATAATTTATAATTTAAAACTGCGTTTAGTTGAGTCATTGTGATTTTAATTTGAGGTTGCCAAAATAAATGCACCTTAATTGGAAAAAAAATCATTATTTTGTGTCTCCTGGATTCTTTTCTGTTATTGTTATCAGTTGGTTATTGTTATCAAATTGTATTTGTCCCAAAGTGATCACATTAAACAACGCCTAATTAATTTTGGAATAATCTCTAGATTTATTCCAAAAAAAAAATTTGGTTTTTGAGGAAAATTTGCAAATTTAAGTTAATTTTTCTGAAAAAGTTTCTCTGTTATAATTTTTTTTTTTATAAATACTAATTTTTTATGAATAAATTATTACTACTAACACAGAGAAATACAATATTGACACACCTTTTAGCTGCACTGAAGAAGAAATACAAGATTTTATAGTAGAAAATAATAAATTTGATTTTGAAGACTTTGTTGTTGTAAAATTTGCAACAAAAAGAGATTTGTGTTATTTTGTTGGGCAAGTTACACGAGTATTGGTACTAAATGAGGTTGCCAAAATAAATGCACCTTAATTGGAAAAAATCATTATTTTGTGTCTCCTGGATTCCTTTCGATTATTGTTATCAGTCGGTTATTGTCAGTCGGTTATTGTTATCAAATAGTATTTGTCCCAAAGTGATCACATTAAGCGGCGTCTACTATACATGCATTCTCCAGCCACTGGGGTGTTGAAAAATTATGATAAAATTTCGACAATTTTATTGGAATTGACAGGGGGAAAATGTGAGAAGTGGCTCATTGAATACTTTGGAAAACGGAGCCACATAAAATGAATAAGGCATTTCAAGAGGAAAATAATACTTTCGCAGGAAGTTGGCTCGCGAAGCGAGCTATCCCCTTGTTATTATCAACAGGCTGCTTAGCCATCTTACTTAGAGTCTGATATTCTCTATCCACTACATTAGTAAGTCTGTATTACCCAGCCTAGGCTAACCAGACGTCTCGATTTTCAGACAAAATTCCGGTGTCCCGGCCGGTTTACTTCACTTCCCGGAAAATGATACATTTGATTATAGATGACCAAAAAAGTCCAAAAATAATTAATTGTGAATGATTATTTAGGACTTTATCATTTGTAACATTAATATTGAATTAGCTTGTGAAGGTTTTTACAACAATGTTAAAACCAAAAGAGTTCTAGCCAATAAAAAAAAAACATGTACAGTCGAATCCCGACTTACGCGAGGGATGCTTTCCAAGACCCCTCGCGTAAGTCGAAATTTCGCGTTGTGGAACAACGTGTGTTGAAATTTTTTTATAAGCATACCCAATTATTTCAGAAACGTATTAACACCCTTTAAATTGTTTAAAACCATTTCTTAACTATATACATATATATATTACCGTATCTTTTATAAAGAAATAATTTTTTACTGCATTTTGGAAAAAGCGTAACAATTTAACATAAATTACTGCTATGAAGCACAAAAATCAATGATCAATGAGAGACATTAATTAAAACAATACGGTACTTACATTAAGTACATTACTGCTTTATAATAGCACTGAACAGTAGATATCGTAAACTTGATTATAATTTTTAAAGTAATGAAGATGATGGCTTATACAGAGTCGGAACCGCCCCTCTTTCTCTTTAAGCCACAATGAAAGTGCAGCTTCTATTTTCATGATGTTTGTATTTGTATTACTCTGATTTACTATTGATGTTCCTATTACTCTGTTAGCTTCATTGTTAAAGCTAAGTTCTGAATTTTTACGGATCTCCTTCTCTTGAATTTTAATTGCACGTATCGAAGATTCACTTATACCTAATTGCCGTGCTACTTTCAATCAATTTTTTTTTAATTGTTCAAGCATATCGAGAATCTTGACCTTTTCTTTAATGGTGAGAAACTTTCTCATTTTCTTTCCAATTTCGTCAACTTTAGATGAAAAAATGTGTTTGGGAGCCATTCTATTTTATCAACGTTCATATGTAGAATGAGAATCGAAGTTATACAAACATCGGAGCGGATATTTGTATAAACTAATAAAGCAAAGCGTTGCTTAGGTTTAGACTATAATAATACAGTGTGTGAACTTCCGCTTTCAGTGATGCTAAAGGGATGAAAGTCCAGTCACAGAACCAATATTTAGTATCAATGAAGCCCATTCTAACGTTCCGCCGCTCCTTTCCAAAAAATTTCATGTTGCAGGCGAGCAATTAGCGTCAGCAATAAAAAAAATTCATTACATAGGAAAAACTCGCGTTATAGCCATTTCGCGTAAGTCGGATCGCGTTGTAACGGGATACGACTGTAAATATTGTTCAATTTTTTATTGAAAGTGTTTCTGCTTACTTAAGAAACTTGAAAATATTAACATGTAAGAAATAAAATGTTTAAATTTATCTGCTCGGGTCATGTGTTATTACTCCTGGTTTTGGTTCATAATTTAATAATCATTTATTCATAGCGTTAAGAATGAACTCCCTCTAAAACACTCTAAAAACCAGCTGAGGCTGTGAACCCTTTTGAATAACCGTAACACTTGGGGGGGGGGGGGGGGTCTTCCAGTGTCCCGGTTGAACACTTCAGAAATCTGGAAAGTCTAGTATTACCTTAACCCACAAATGATGAAACGCTATGAGGGGGGGGGGGTCATGAAATTGTGAGTTTTGGGGGAGAGAAACGGGGAAGGGGGGGTAACAAGACACATATGACGTCACACTTTTTTTAGACTATGTAATTGAAAAACAGCGTGACATGTGACAGAGAGGGGAGGGGTAAGGTGAAGTGTGACATTTCGTGACAAAAGAGGGAGGGGGTCATAAATGGAGAAAAAAGTGTGACATCATTTATGTACAGTCCCTTAGTAAAAATTATCCCTCTAGCCGATACATAAGTTTCATAGATTATAGCGCTAGATTTCTCTCTCAAGAGGCTGCTATCAAGCATGGTTTGGTGAAGCAGCAGAGACGGATCAATTTCTTTCTATAAGAAGCTTTTCAGTCGACTTAAATATTCCAGGGATGTTAAACGTATATAACAAGCCAGTTATAAAAATTTACTGACAAAAAATTAAAAATAATGTTTCAATGCAAGTTTCTACTATAAAATAGATCGCTCCTTCTTTATGTACTCTAATTTTCATAACAAATTTCCAAATTGCTCATTTTAAAAAATGCAAGTTAGCTTAACTATTTCACTTTGCCCCACATTTTTCCACTACGAAAAGTCATCGACATGGATTCAAGTCTTCTTTAAAGTTATTAGAATAACATTTTTATGAGGGACCGTATACCAAGTAAAGTGAACACAAACCTTGAATTTTTGATTAGAAACCCACAGTTTTTACTGCATTAATAAATTTGAAAGGCAAATATAAGTCAAAGTACCATATTTGATTGCATTCTAACTAGCAAGCAAAATATATAATCACCACTTGTACAATTAAGATGCTTCGTTCGAAGTCGAACGATATCAGGTAACGGAAATGAATTGAAAAAAACACGAAATGTTTTCAAAGGAAACTAAAGCTATTCGCTATAAATGTGTAATTATTATTATTATTATTATTATTTTTTTTTTTTTTTTTTTTGTCATCACCAACTGAATTTCAACATTCTCGTATATTTCTTAGAAAATAGGAAGAAGTATTATTTCCTCTGCGATCTAGAACTTCTCGCAGCCTTCGCAGGATAGAATCTAGATGAGCTATTTATATAGCGGGATCGTTTATTATATTTTCTCAATAAACAGAAGCAGTTCCTAGAGCTTATCTGAAATAGGATTTTCTGGGAGAGGAGCTTACAGCTTCAATAATACTACCCAGATATTTTCTGCACGATTTAAGTTTACTGCGAAACTGGACCATTGAATTGTTTGTACAGTCGACTCCCGCTACAACGCGATTCGACTTACGCGAAATGGCTATAACGCGAATTTTTCGCGCACAACACGAATTTTTTTTGGAAGGAGGTTTTCGAGAATGTTATTACATCCTTTCAAGCAGCACTGACAGCAAAACTTCCCACACTAAACTAGTCTACGCATCGTGTTGTTAGTGCATCAAATAACCACTCAGCATCTTTCTTTTATTTATTTTTTTTCATTTTAAATATTAAAGTTGATGAAATACAAGAGCTCCTTAGTGGCACCTTCCTCTAAAGTTTGTGAAGATGGGAAGAAAAAGAAAGTTTCTGATTTAACAAAAAAAGGCTAAGATTCTCGATATGCTTGAACAACTACAAAACGTTCACGGTAGCGCGACAATAAATATGAGTGAATCTTCCAGACGTACAATTAAAAGTCAAAACAAAAAGTTCAGAACTTGGTTTCTTGTTGAGGCTTGCAGAGAAGTCTAGCAAAGTATATATTATGAAAATGGAAGCTGCTTTTGTACTAACTGTGGATAAATAAAAAGATCAGGAAGAGGAGATGTTGTCACAAATTGAAACGTTACAAAAGAAAAAGCGAAGCAACCGTATTTAAAAATGTATTAGATAAGAATAAAGATCTGATCATGTGGAGCATAAATCATCATTATCTTCATTTTTTTAAACTCGTAAATAGTGTTACTCTATCTACTGAACAGTACTGTTATAGTGCATCATTTTATTATTACTGCGTGATGTGCGTACCGTGTTGTTTTAACTTCCGTGTGTCTTTCCTACCCATTGGTCATTCATTTTGTGCATCTTAAAGTACTTCATGTTGAATAAAACATTTTTTTATTTTTTAAATACAGTAAAAGTTCATTTCTATATGTAGAAAACTGTAGTGTATGGTTGAGGAATACTTTCGAACAGTTTGAGGGGTGTTTATAAGTGTCTAAAAGAATTTGGTATGCTTTAAAAAATTTGTATGTATATATTTTTCCACAACGCGAAATTCCGACTTACGCGAGGAGTCTTGGAACGCATCCCTCGCGTAAGTCGGGACTCGACTGTATCTCATTTTCTTCTAGCCAGGAGAATTAAACTGTATACGTATTAGGAATGCACCAATAAGCAAATTGGCCGATTACCGATTAATCGGCTGTTGATAATCGGCTGATTAATCGGCTCTGGTCGATTAATAATCATAATGAATATTTTTAATGCTACCAATTCCTCCGTCACTTCTTTTTTCTTTTCTTTTTTTTTTTTTTTTGACTTTAGAAATAGTTAAAACAGTTTGTTTCTTAGAGACGATTTTTCTCTTTCCCAATTTTCCAAAAAAAATTCCAAATTTCATGCAATTTTTTTCAGCCAATTTTCATATTAATGTAAATAAAATCTAATAATGTTAACTAGACATGAAAGTTTAAAAATATTAGA